>NW_026289930.1:0-12517 GCF_023373465.1 Oncorhynchus keta
GTGCGTGTGTGTGTGTGTGTGTGCGCTGGGTATATAATGACGGTGAGTGAGAGCATTTACAGGCTCTAACCCTATGGTATTTGGGCTGTCTGGCAGTCCAGGTACCTACATTACCTAAATCCATAATCACAGAGGAACATTCTGAAATCCATCATCGTCCAATTTTGCCAGGATTGGTTCCACGGAATTGGTCTGGAGATGATTTGTAAATGTCAAGACCCCATAGAGATATTTTCTCCTGCAGTGTTTCTGTCCTTATTTTTGTACATTTTATTTAATTTTTACATTTAAACAGGGAGTCATTTTGAAGACAAAACATCTCTTTTACGAGAGAGTCTTGGTACACATTACTATAAATACAGAATTCTTTTATTATGGAAACCAGGAGGGTTAAATATAGAGAACAGCGATTATGGAATGGAAACCAGAGGGTTAAATAGAGAACAATGATTATGGAATGGAAACCAGAGGGTTAAAATAGAGAACAATGATTATGGAATGGAAACCAGAGGAGGGTTAAATAGAGAACAATGATTATGGAATGGAAACCAGAGGGTTAAATAGAGAACAATGAAATATGGAATGGAAACCAGAGGGTTAAATAGAGAACAATGATTATGGAATGGAAACCAGAGGGTTAAATAGAGAACAGGGTTAAATAGAGAACAATGATTATGGAATGGAAACCAGGGTTAAATAGAGAACAATGATTATGGAATGGAAACCAGAGAGGGTTAAATAGAGAACAATATTATGGAATGGAAACCAGGAGGGTTAAATAGAGAACAATGATTATGGAATGGAAACCAGAGGAGGGTTAAATAGAGAACAATGATTATGGAATGGAAACCAGAGGGTTAAATAGGAGAACAATGATTATGGAATGGAAACCAGAGGAGGGGTTAAATAGAGAACAATGATTATGGGAATGGAAAACCAGAGGGTTGGGGCCAGAGAACAATGATTATGGGAATGGAAACCAGAGAGGGTTAAATAGAGAACAATGATTATGGAATGGAAACCAGAGGAGGGTTAAATAGAGAACAATGATTATGGGAATGGAAACCAGAGGGTTAAATAGAGAACAATGATTATGGAATGAAACCAGAGTGGTTAAATAGAGGAGAATGATTAGGAATGGAAACCAGAGGTTAAATGAGAACAATGATTATGGAATGGAAACCAGAGGAGGGTTAAATAGAGAACAATGATTATGGAATGGAAACCAGAGGGTTAAATAGAGAACAGTGATTATGGAATGGAAACCAGAGGGTTAAATAGAGAACAATGATTATGGAATGGAAACCAGAGGGTTAAATAGAGAACAATGATTATGGAATGGAAACCAGAGGAGGGTTAAATAGAGAACAGTGATTATGGAATGGAAACCAGAGGGTTAAATAGAGAACAATGATTATGGAATGGAAACCAGAGGTTAAATAGAGAACAATGATTATGGAATGGAAACCAGAGGGTTAAATAGAGAACAATGATTATGGAATGGAAAACCAGAGGGTTAAATAGGAGAACAATGATTATGGAATGGAAACCAGAGGAGGGTTAAATAGAACAATGATTATGGAATGGAAACCAGAGGGTTGTAATAGAGAACAATGATTATGGAATGGAAACCAGAGGGTTAAATAGAGAACAATGATTATGGAATGGAAAACCAGAGGGTTAAATAGAGAACAATGATTATGGAATGGAAACCAGAGGGTTAAATAGAGAACAATGATTATGGAATGGAAACCAGAGGGTTAAATAGAGAACAATGATTATGGAATGGAAACCAGAGAGGGTTAAATAGAGGAACAATGATTATGGAATGGAAACCAGAGGGTTAAATAGAGAACAATGATTATGGAATGGAAACCAGAGGAGGGTTAAATAGAGAACAATGATTATGGAATGGAAACCAGAGGGTTAAATAGAGAACAATGATTATGGAATGGAAACCAGAGGAGGGTTAAATAGAGAACAATGATTATGGAATGGAAACCAGAGGGTTAAATAGAGAACAATGATTATGGAATGGAAACCAGAGGAGGGTTAAATAGAGAACAATGATTATGGAATGGAAACCAGAGGGTTAAATAGAGAACAATGATTATGGAATGGAAACCAGAGGGTTAAATAGAGAACAATGATTATGGAATGGAAACCAGAGGGTTAAATAGAGAACAATGATTATGGAATGGAAACCAGAGAGGTTATGGAATGGAACCAGAGGGTTAAATAGAGAACAATGATTATGGAATGGAAACCAGAGGGTTAAATAGAGAACAATGATTATGGAATGGAAACCAGAGGGTTAAATAGAGGAGAATGATTATGGAATGGAAACCAGAGGGTTAAATAGAGGAGAATGATTATGGAATGGAAACCAGAGGAGGGTTAAATAGAGAACAATGATTATGGGATGGAAACCAGAGGGTTAAATAGAGAACAATGATTATGGGATGGAAACCAGAGGGTTAAATAGAGAACAATGATTATGGAATGGAAACCAGAGGGTTAAATAGAGAACAATGATTATGGAATGGAAACCAGAGGAGGGTTAAATAGAGAACAATGATTATGGAATGGAAACCAGAGGGTTAAATAGAGAACAATGATTATGGAATGGAAAACCAGAGGGTTAAATTATGGAATGGAAACCAGAGGAGGGTTAAATAGAGAACAATGATTATGGAATGGAAACCAGAGGGTTAAATAGAGAACAATGATTATGGAATGGAAACCAGAGGGTTAAATAGAGAAGAATGATTATGGAATGGAAACCAGAAGAACCAGAGGGTTAAATAGAGAACAATGATTATGGGATGGAAACCAGAGGGTTAAATAGAGAACAATGATTATGGAATGGAAACCAGAGGGTTAAATAGAGAACAATGATTATGGAATGGAAACCAGAGGAGGGTTAAATAGAGAACAATGATTATGGAATGGAAACCAGAGGAGGTTAAATAGAGAACAATGATTATGGAATGGAAACCAGAGGGTTAAATAGAGAACAATGATTATGGAATGGAAACCAGAGGGTTAAATAGGAACAATGATTATGGAATGGAAACCAGAGGGTTAAATAGAGAACAATGATTATGGAATGGAAACCAGAGGGTTAAATAGAGAACAATGATTATGGAATGGAAACCAGAGGGTTAAATAGAGAACAATGATTATGGAATGAAAAATGAAACCAGACCCCTGAGGGTTAAATAGAGACTTCACAATGATTATGGAATAGGTCAAGACCAGAGGGTTAAATTTATGTTTTGAGAACAATGTTAACTAAAAATTATGGGTAATAAAGGGGGAGATGAAGACAAACCCAGATGATCAGCCCCTGGGGATTGTTTCTTATTGTTGTTGAGCAGATACCTCCAGAGACAATCCTGAAGGGACATTGATTGAGCAGATCAGGCTCCAGATGATGGGGATTGCAACACATTTCTTAATTGTTGTTGTTACTTCCTGAAGGCTCCAGATGATCAGCCCCTGGAGATGTTTCTTATTGTTGTTTGTTGAGCAGATAGGCTCCAGATGATCAGCCCCTGGGGATTGTTTATCGTTGTTGTTGTTGAGCAGATCAGGCCCAGATGATCAGCCCTGGGGATTGTTTCTATTGTTGTTGTTGAGCAGATCAGGATCCAGATGATCAGCCCCTGGGGATTGTTTCTTATTGTTGTTGTTGTTGAGCAGATCAGGCTCCAGATGATCAGCCCTGGGGATTGTTTGTTGTTGTTGTTGAGCAGATCAGGCTCCAGATGATCAGCCCCTGGGGATTGTTTCTTATTGTTGTTGTTGTTGAGCAGATCAGGCTCCAGATGATCAGCCCCGGGGATTGTTTATTGTTGTTGTTGTTGAGCAGATCAGGCTCAGATGATCAGCCCCTGGGGATTGTTTCTTATTGTTGTTGTTGTTGAGCAGATCAGGCCCAGATGATCAGCCCCTGGGGATTGTTTCTTATCGTTGTTGTTGAGCAGATCAGGATCCAAATGATCAGCCCCTGGGGATTGTTTCTTATTGTTGTTGTTGTTGAGCAGATCAGGCTCCAGATGATCAGCCCCTGGGGATTGTTTCTATTATTGTTGTTGTGAGCAGATTCCAGATGATCAGCCCCTGGGGATTGTTTTCTTATTGTTGTTGTTGCTGTGATCAGCCCCTGGGGATTGTTTCTTATCGTTGTTGTTGAGCAGATCAGGATCCAAATGATCAGCCCCTGGGGATTGTTTATTGTTGTTGTTGTTGAGCAGATCAGGCTCCAGATGATCAGCCCCTGGGGATTGTTTCTTATTCTGTTGCTGTTGAGCAGATCAGGTCCAAATGATCAACCCCTGGGGATTGATTGTTGTTGTTGTTGAGCAGATCAGGCTCCAGATGATCAGCCCTGGGGATTGTTTCTTATCGTTGCTGTTTGCTTTCTTATTGTTGTTGTTGTTGAGCAGATCAGGCTCCAGATGATCAGCCCCTGGGATTGTTTCTTATTGTTGTTGAGCAGACCAGGCTTGATCAGCCCCTGGGGATTGTTTCTTATTGTTGTTGTTGAGCAGATCAGGCTCCAGATGATCAGCCCCTGGGGATTGTTTCTTATTGTTGTTGTTGTTGAGCAGATCAGGCTCCAGATGATCAGCCCCTGGGGATTGTTTCTTATTGTTGTTGAGCAAGATCAGGCTCCAGATGATCAGCCCCTGGGGATTGTTTCTTATTGTTGTTGTTGTTGAGCAGACAGATGATCAGCTCCAGATGATCAGCCCCTGGGGATTGTTTCTTATTGTTGTTGTTGTTGAGCAGATCAGGCTCCAGATGATCAGCCCCTGGGGGATTGTTTCTTATCGTTGTTGTTGAGCAGATCAGGCCCAGATGATCAGCCCCGGGATTGTTTCTTATTGTTGTTGTTGAGCAGATCAGGCTCCAGATGATCAGCCCCTGGGGATTGTTTCTTATTGAGCAGATCAGGCCCAGATGATCAGCCCTGGGGATTGTTTCTTATTGTTGTTGTTGTTGAGCAGATCAGGCTCCAGATGATCAGCCCCTGGGGATTGTTTCTTATCGTTGTTGTTGTGAGCAGATCAGGCTCCAGATGATCAGCCCCTGTTTCTTATTGTTGTTGTTGTTGAGCAGATCAGGCTCCAGATGATCAGCCCCTGGGGATTGTTTCTTATTGTTGTTGTTGTTGTTGAGCAGATCAGGCTCCAGATGATCAGCCCCTGGGGATTGTTTCTTATTGTGGAAATTAAGTGAGTTTATAAACGCCTTGCTTGTTTCATGTCAAACAGTCTTCAACATCACAACACATTGAGCCTGATATGTCACACTGTACAAGGCTACCTACTTCACCTACTGTTATACTTTTGAAGATGAAGGATAAGATTTTCAAAGGACGAAGAAGGCACTTAGTAGTTTAGGAATGTTGATTGGTGCTCTCTCTGTCTCCGTCTCTGTGTGTCTCTATTTCTCTTTGTCTCGGTCTCTGTGTGTGTCTCTGTCTCTGTCTTTCTCTTTGTCTCGGTCTCTGTGTGTGTCTCTGTCTCTCTTTGTCTCTCTCTTTGTCTCTCACTCTCTCTGTCTCTTTCTGTCAAACCTCTATATGAGGTTAGGTGGTGCTGGGAACAGTATATACCTCTACAGTACCTTCCTTCTCCACTCTCTCTGTCTCTCTCTGTCAAACCTCTATAAGGTGAGGTGGTGCTGGGAACAGTATACCTCTACAGTACCTTCCTTCTCCACTCTCTCTGTCTCTCTCTGTCAAACCTCTATATAAGGTGAGGTGGTGCTGGGAACAGTATATACCTCTACAGTACCTTCCTTCTCCCTCTCTCTGTCTCTCTCTGTCAAACCTCTATATAAGGTGAGGTGGTGCTGGGAACAGTATGTACCTCTACAGTACCTTCCTTCTCCAACCGTAGTTTACAAGATATTGATATTCTTGCCAAGAAGAGTCAAATAAATCCTTTCTGGATCCAGGTAGCTTTAGAAAGACGTATTTTTATACCGGAGGAGGAATCTCGATGTCCCAGGTGGTGGACTGGCGGTGCAGATGAAAATCTATACTCTCTATCCACTGCTATGACGAATACTGATCTGTACCAGTTATTTCCCCGACACCTACTGTCCTTTAACTGCCTGGCTGAGTGAGTGAGACTGCATCCTCAATCGCACCCTGTTCCCTACATCGCGCACTACTTTTAACCAGATCATATAGGGAATAGGGTGCCATTTGTGTGATGCATCCTGAGTGAATTCTATTCTCTCCCTGGCAGCCAGCCAGGCAGGCTATAGAGCCAGTGGGTGATTCAGGCCATAGAGCCAGTGGGTGATTAGTGGTGGTTCAGGCTATAGAGACAGTGGGTGATTAGTGGTGGTTCAGGCTATAGAGCCAGTGGGTGATTAGTGGTGGTTCAGGCTATAGAGCCAGTGGGTGATTAGTGGTGGTTCAGGCTATAGAGCCAGTGGGTGATTAGTGGTTGTTCAGGCTATAGAGCCAGTGGGTGATTAGTGGTTGTTCAGGCTATAGAGCCAGTGGGTGATTAGTGGTGGTGGTTCAGGCTATAGAGCCAGTGGGGTTCAGGCTATAGAGCCAGTGGGTGGTTCAGGCTATAGAGCCAGTGGGTGATTAGTGGTGGTTCAGGCTATAGAGCCAGTGGGTGATTAGTGGTGGTTCAGGCTATAGAGCCAGTGGGTAATTAGTGGTGGTTCAGGCTATAGAGCCAGTGGGTGATTACTGGTGGTTCAGGCTATAGAGCCAGTGGGTGATTAGTGGTGGTTCAGGCTATAGAGCCAGTGGGTGATTAGTGGTGGTTCAGGCTATAGAGCCAGTGGGTGATTAGTGGTGGTTCAGGGAGCCAGTGGGTGATTAGTGGTGGAGCTAGAGCCAGTGGGTGATTAGTGGTTGTTCAGGCTATAGAGCCAGTGGGTGATTAGTGGTGGTGGTTCAGGCTATAGAGCCAGTGGGTGATTAGTGGTGGTTCAGGCTATAGAGCTAGTGGGGTTCAGTCTATAGAGCCAGTGGGGTTCAGGCTGTAGAGCCAGTGGGTGGTTCAGGCTATAGAGCCAGTGGGTGATTAGTGGTGGTTCAGGCTATAGAGAGCCAGTGGGTGATTAGTGGTGGTTCAGGCTATAGAGCCAGTGGGTGATTAGTGGTGGTTCAGGCTATAGAGCCAGTGGGTGATTAGTGGGGGTTCAGGCTATAGAGCCAGTGGGTGGTTCAGGCTATAGAGCCAGTGGGTGATTAGTGGTTCAGGCTATAGAGCCAGTGGGTGATTAGTGGTGGTTCAGGCTATAGAGCCAGTGAGTGATTAGTGGTGGTTCAGGCTATAAGTGTGGGTGATTAGTGGTGGTTCAGGCCATAGAGCCACAAATAGTGGGGTGTTAGTGGTGGTTCAGGCTATAGAGCCAGTGGGTGGTTCATTATAGAGCCAGTGGGTGATTAGTGGTGGTTCAGGCTATAGAGACAGTGGGTGATTAGTGGTGGTTCAGGCTAGAGCCAGTGGGTGATTAGTGGTTGTTCAGGCTATAGAGCCAGTGGGTGATTAGTGGTGGTGGTTCAGGCTATAGAGCCAGTGGGTGATTAGTGGTGGTTCAGGCTATAGAGCTAGTGGGGTCTTCTATAGAGCCAGTGGGGTTTCAGGCTATAGAGCTAGTAGGTGGTTCCAGCTATAGAGCCAGTGGGTGATTAGTGGTGGTTCAGGCTATAGAGCCAGTGGGTGATTAGTGGTCTGGGGTTCCGTCTATAGAGCCAGTGGGTGATTAGTGGTGGTTCAGGCTAGAGACAGTGGGTGATTAGTGGTGGTTCAGGCTATAGAGCCAGTGGGTGGTTCAGTCTATAGAGACAGTGGGTGATTAGTGGTGGTTCAGGCTATAGAGACAGTGGGTGATTCGTGGTGGTTCAGGCTATAGAGACAGTGGGTGATTAGTGGTGGTTCAGGCTATAGAGCCAGTGGGTGGTTCAGTCTATAGAGACAGTGGGTGATTAGTGGTGGTTCAGGCTATAGAGACAGTGGGTGATTAGTGGTGGTTCAGGCTCCATAGAGCCAGTGGGTGATTAGTGGTGGTTCAGTCTATAGAGCCAGTGGGTGATTAGTGGTGGTTCAGGCTATAGAGACAGTGGGTGATTAGTGGATGGGCTTAGAGCCAGTGGGTGGCTATAGAGACAGTGGGTGATTAGTGGTGGTTCAGTCTATAGAGACAGTGGGTGATCTGTGGTGGTTCAGGCTATAGAGACAGTGGGTGATTAGTGGTGGTTCAGGGGCTATAGAGCCAGTGGGTGATTAGTGGTGGTTCAGGCTATAGAGACAGTGGGTGATTAGTGGTGGTTCAGGCTATAGAGACAGTGGGTGATTAGTGGTGGTTCAGGCTATAGAGACAGTGGGTGATTAGTGGTGGTTCAGGCTATAGAGACAGTGGGTGATTAGTGGTGGTTCAGGCTATAGAGACAGTGGGTGATTAGTGGTGGTTCAGGCTATAGAGACAGTGGGTGATTAGTGGTGGTTCAGGCTATAGAGACAGTGGGTGATTAGTGGTGGTTCAGGCTATAGAGATGCGTGGGTGATTAGTGGTGGAGGCTATAGAGACAGTGGGTGATTAGTGGTGGTTCAGGCTATAGAGACAGTGGGTGATTAGTGGTGGTTCAGCTATAGAGACAGTGGGTGATTAGTGGTGGTGGTTCAGAGACAGTGGGTGATTGGTGGTGGTTCAGTCTAGAGACAGTGGGTGATTAGTGGTGGTAAAATGCAGAAGAGTGGAGTGGGTGGTTCAGTCTATAGAGCCAGTGGGTGATTAGGGGGTTCAGGCCATAGAGCCAGTGGGTGGTTCAGTCTATAGAGACAGTGGGTGATTAGTGGTGGTTCAGGCTATGAGAACAGTGGCAAGTGATTAGTGGTGGTTCAGGCTATAGAGACAGTGGGTGATTAGTGGTGGTTCAATCTAGAGACAGTGGGTGATTAGTGGTGGTTCCAGGCTATAGAGCCAGTGGGTGATTGTGGTGGTTCAGTCTATAGAGACAGTGGGTGATTAGTGGTGGTTCGGGCTACACAGAGACAGTGGGTGATTTAGTGGTGGTTCAGTCCATAGAGACAGTGGGATGAGGTGGTTCAGGCTATAGAGACAGTGTAAGGATTAGTGGTGGTTCAGGCTATAGAGACAGTGGGTGATTGGTGGTGGTTCAGTCTATAGAGACAGTGGGTGATTAGTGGTGGTTCAGGCTATAGAGACAGTGGGTGATTAGTGGTGGTTCAGGCTATAGAGACAGTGGGTGATTAGTGGTGGTTCAGGCTATAGCAGGAAGCACAGAAGTCCTTATAATTTTATTTTCTTGAGGCATCAAACATCATTAAAGTTCATCAGTCCCAATAAACAAATTCATCTCTGCTTCTTAAAAATGTGCTCCTTAAATTCTATCAAACATAATTATAACAGACTTGAATTAGACTTTCATGGTTTGTTTCATTAGTTGGTTTGACTTTCAGGGTTTCATGCTCTCCAAAAAGTCTCCTATTCCCTTAGTGCACTACTTCGGTCCCCTGTTCCCTTATAGTGCACCACTCTCGGTGAAATGTAGTGCACTAGACAGGGTGCCATTTGCTACTCAACCTTGTATCAGCCTTTCATGGTTTGTTTAATTGGTTGGGTTGACTTTCAGAATGCTTATTAGCCCCTATCGGTTACTGCCTGCCTCGTGGTCATTATTCTGGCTACTCTGCTATCTGATGCATGCAGAGCCTCTATTTAACTGGGACACAGTTTGCGTCGGAGGTACCAAGAATTCGCTCTCTCTCTCTCTCTCTGCGTGTGTGTGTGTGTGTGTGTGTGTGTGTGTGTGTGTGTGTGTGTGTGTGTGTGTGTGTGTGTGTGTGTGTGTGTGTGTGTGTGTGTGTGTGTGTCATAGTGAGCATTGATGAGGAACAGAGCCAGACGCATTGTGGGAGTCTATGAATGTGTCTCAAATGGTACACTATTCCATATATAGTGCACTACTTTTGGCTCCCTATTCCATATATAGTGCACTACATTTGGCTCCCTATTCCCTATATAGTGCACTACTTTTGGCTCCCTATTCCATATATAGTGCACTACATTTGGTTCCCTATTCCCTATATAGTGCACTACTTTTGGCTCCCTATTCCCCATAGGCCCTGGTCAAAAGTAGTGCACTATGTAGGTAGTAGGGTGCCATTTTGGGACGTATGTTCTGATCATTTTATTACTGCGTCGCCTCACTGTGAAGAAGAGACACAGAATAACAATATGAACACGACATGTCAAGGTCTCATGTTTCATTAGCTGGAAATGTTCCATACGCACAAAAAGATTATTGATCTCAAATGTTGTGCCCATCCCTGTTAAGTGAGCATGTCTCCTTTGCCAAGATAATCCATCCACTTGACAGGTGTGGCATATCGGGATGCTGATTAAACAGTATGATCGTTACACAGGTGCACCTTGTGCTGGGGGACAATACATGGCCAATCTAAAATGTGCAGTTTTTTTGTCACCCAACACGATGCCGCAGATGTCTCAAGTTTTGAGGGAGCGTGCAGTTGGCATGCTGACTGAAGGGATGTCCACCAGAGCTGTTGCCAGAGAATTGATTGTTGATTTCTCCGTCATTTAATAGAATGTGGCAGAACGTCCAACCGACCTCACAACTACAGACCACGTGTAACCAGGCCAGCCCAGGAACTCCACATCTGGCTTCTTCAACTGCAGTATTTCTGTCTGTAATAAAGCCCTTTAGTGTAGAATAACTCATTCTGATTGGCTGGGCCTGACTCCTGTGGGTGGGCCTATGCCTCTCCCTATCCAGTCATGTGACATCCATGAATTCTGGAAAAATTAATTTCTATAAATGGACTGATTTTCCTTATGAACTGTAGTGTAACTCTGTAAAATCGGGGAAATTGTTGCATGTTTTTATATTTGTTTTGTTCAACGTACATAAACATGCTTGAATGATTCATTTCATCCACCCAAATTAGAGGAAAGTAATTCCATGGAATGTTTCATATACTTGAAGCCCCATGACACACAGATAAAGAAAATAACCATGTTGAAATTTAACAAAGGTTTACGCTTTATTTTAACTGTCTGTAATAAACCATTTACTAATCAATACTCCCTCAAACCATTTACTAATCAATACTCCCTCATTAATAAACCATTTACTAATCAATACTCCCTCATTAATAAGCCATTTACTAATCAATACTCCCTCAAACCATTTACTAATCAATACTCCCTCATTAATAAACCATTTACTAATCAATACTCCCTCAAACCATTTACTAATCAATACTCCCTCATTAATAAACCATTTACTAATCAATACTCCCTCAAACCATTTACTAATCAATACACCCTCATTAATAAACCATTTACTAATCAATACTCCCTCAAACCATTTACTAATCAATACTCCATCAAACCATTTACTAATCAATACTCCCTCATTAATAAACCATTTACTAATCAATACTCCCTCAAACCATTTACTAATCAATACTCCCTCAAACCATTTACTAATCAATACTCCCTCAAACCATTTACTAATCAATACTCCCTCATTAATAAACCATTTACTAATCAATACTCACTCATTAATAAACCATTTACTAATCAATACTCCCTCAAACCATTTACTAATCAATACTCCCTCATGAATAAACAATTTACTAATCAATACTCCCTCAAACCATTTACTAATCAATACTCGCTCATTAATAAACCATTTACTAATCAATACTCCCTCATTAACAAAACATTTACTAATCACTTTTTAAACCTTTATTTAACTAGGCAAGTCAGTTAAGAACAAATTATTCTTTACAATGACTGCCTACCAGGGAAAACAGTAGGTTAACTAACTGCCTTGTTCAGGGGACATGACCGACAGATTCTTTACCTTGTCAGCTCGGGGATTCGATCCAGCAACCTTTCGGTTACTGGCCCAATGCTCTACCCACTAGGCTACCAGCTACCACATCAATACCACCACATTACATTTACATTTACATTTAAGTCATTTAGCAGACGCTCTTATCCAGAGCGACTTACAAATTAGAAAACCATTTACTAATCAATACTCTCTCATTAATAAACCATTTACTAGCCAATACTCTCTCATTAATAAACCATTTACTAATCAATACTCTCTCATTAATAAACCATTTACTAATCAATACTCTCTCATTAATAAACCATTTACTAATCAATACTCTCTCATTAATAAACCATTTACTAATCAATACTCTCTCATTAATAAACCATTTACTAATCAATACTCTCTCATTAATAAACCATTTACTAATCAATACTCTCTCCTTAATAAACCGTTTACTAGCCAATACTCTCTCATTAATAAACCATTTACTAGCCAATACTCTCTCATTAATAAACCATTTACTAATCAATACTCTCTCATTAATAAACCATTTACTAATCAATACTCGCTCATTAATAAACCATTTACTAGCCAATACTCTCTCATTAATAAACCATTTACTAATCAATACTCTCT
>NW_026289931.1:0-104229 GCF_023373465.1 Oncorhynchus keta
AAAAATAAAAAACGGAAATATAACATTTACATAAGTATTCAGACCCTTTACTCAGGACTTTGTTGAAGTACTTTGGCAACGATTAGAGCCTTCAGTCTTCTTGGGCATGACACTCCAAGCTTGGCACACCTGTATTTGGAGAGTTTCTCCAATTCTTCTCTGCAGATCCTCTCAAGCTCTGTTAGGTTGGGTGGGGAGCGTCGCTGCACAGCTATTTTCAGGTTTCTTCAGAGATGTTAGATCGGGTTCAAGTCTGGGCTCTGGCTGGGCCACTAAAGAACATTCAGAGACTTGTCCCGAAGCCACTCCTGCATTATCTTGGCTGTGTACTTACGGTCTTTGTCCTGTTGGAAGGTCAACCTTCCCCCCCAGTCTGAGGTCCTGAGCGCTCTGGAGCAGGTTTTCATCAAGGATCTCTCTGTACTTTGCTCCGTTCATCTTTCCCTCGATCCTGACTAGTCTCCCAGTCTCTGCCGCTGAAAAACAAGAGAATCTTGTTTCTCATGGTCTGAAAGTCTTTAGGTGCCTTTTGGGAAACTCCAAGTGGGCTGTTATGTGCCTTTTACTGAGGAGTGGCTTCTGTCTGGCCACTCTACCATGAAGGCCTGATTGGTGGAGTGCTGCAGGGGTGGTTGTCCTTCTGGAAGGTTGTCCCATCTCCACAGAGGAACTCTGGAGCTCTGTCAGTGACCATCGGGTTCTTGGTCACCTCCCTGACCAAGGCCCTTCTCCCCCGATTGCTCAGTTGGGCCGGGTGGCCAGCTCTAGGAAGAGTCTTGGTAGTTCCAAACTTCTTCCATTTCAGAATGATGGAGAATGCTGCAGAAATAGTACCCTTTCCCAGATCTGTGCCTCGACACAATCGTGTCTCGGAGCTCTACGGACAATTCCTTCGACCTCATGGCTTGGTTTTTGCTCTGACATGCACTATCAAATGTAGGACCTTATAAAGACAGGTGTGAGCCTTTCCAAATCATGTCCAATCAATTGAATTTACCACAGTTGGATTCCAATCAAGTTGTAGAAACATCTCAAGGATGATCAATGGAAACAGGATGCACCTGAGCTCAATGTCTCATAGCAAAGGGTCTGAATACTTATGTAAATAAGGTATTTCTGTTTTTTATTTGTAATAAATTTGTAAACCTGTTTTCGCTTTGTCATGATGGGGTATTGTGTGTAAATTGATGAGGGGATATTTATTTAATCCATTTTAGAATAAGGCTGTAATGTAATAAAATGTGGAACAAGGGGAAGGGGTCTGAATACTTTACTGTACTGGAGACCGAGACTGATGTTTTTACTGAGACAGACTGAGGAAATATAGACGAGAGGAGCTTTTCATTTGACTTCATATATTGATGTTAATTGTATACAGTGGGGCAAAAAAGTATTTAGTCAGCCACCAATTGTGCAAGTTCTCCCACTTAAAAAGATGAGAGAACATCACTGCTCTAGAGGAGATCTGCATGGGGGAATGGGCCAAAATACCAGCAACAGTGTGTGAAAACCTTGAGAAGACTTACAGAAAACATTTGACCTCTGTCATTGCCAACAAAGGGTATATAACAAAGTATTGAGAAACTTTTGTTATTGACCAAATACTTATTTTCCACCATAATTTGCAAATAATTTCATAAAAAATCCTACAATGTGATTTTCTGGATTTTTTTTCCTTCTCATTTTGTCTGTCATAGTGGATGTGTACCTATGATGAAGATTACAGGCCTCTCTCATCTTTTTAAGTGGGAGAACTTGCACAATTGGTGGCTGACTAAATACATTTTTGTCCCACTGTATGTGAAAGGTTCATTATGACCGACTGTGTTGTTCTGTATTCCAGGTGACTTCTTGAAGACGTTGGAGGACCCGGACCTGAACGTGCGGCGGGTTGCCCTGGTAACCTTCAACTCCGCAGCCCATAATAAGCCCTCTCTCATCAGAGACCTACTGGATACGGTCCTGCCACACCTCTACAACGAGACCAAAGTCCGCAAGGAACTCATCAGAGAGGTACGGGACGAACCAAGCTGATGTTCCTCTTCTGCTTCAGTTGTTCACACCTTCTGTCGTTCTTCATCTTCTCTTCCCTTGTTTTCTGTTATCTCTAGGTTGACATGGCTTTCATTGGTGCTTCACTTCCTTCCTGCCTTCCTTCCTTCCTGCCTTCCTGCCTTCCTGCCTTCCGGCCTTCCTTCCTTCCTTCCTTCCTTCCTTCCTTCCTTCCTTCCTTCCTTCCTTCCTTCCTTCCTTCCTTCCTGCCTTCCTTCCTTCCTTCCTTCCTTCCTTTGTCTGTTATCCTTCTGTCGTTCTTCATCTACTCTTCCCTTTGTTTTCTGTTATCTCTAGGTTGACATGGCTTTCATTGGTGCTTCACTTCCTTCCTGCCTTCCTTCCTACCTTCCTGCCTGCCTTCCTGCCTGCCTTCCTTCCTTCCTGCCTTCCTACTTTTGTCTGTTATCCTTCCTTTCGTGTTTTGTTGTTTTAAGTTTTATTGACAAGTTTTATTTACTTGCAATTCTTGTCCTCTGTCGTCGTTCTACCTTTTAGTTGAGTTACTTTAGATAAGGGTCTTCTAAATGACCTGTCTTCTCCCCCAGGTTGAGTTACTTTAGATAAGAGAGATTTTCTCCCCCAGGTTGAGTTACTTTAGATAAGGGTCTTCTCCCCCAGGTTGAGTTACTTTAGATAAGAGGGTCTTCTCCCCAGAGTTGAGTTACTTTAGATAAGAGGGTCTTCTCCCCCCAGAGTTGAGTTACTTTAGATAAGAGGGTCTTCTCCCCCAGGTTGAGTTACTTTAGATAAGAGGGTCTTCATGGCCTGTCTTCTCCCCCAGGTTGAGATGGGACCCTTTAAACACACAGTGGACGATGGTCTTCTTAATGTCTTCTCCCCCAGGTTGAGATGGGACCCTTTAAACACACAGTGGACGTGCATGGTCTTCTTAATGACCTGTCTTCTCCCCCAGGTTGAGATGGGACCCTTTAAACACACAGTGGACGATGGTCTTCTTAATGACCTGTCTTCTCCCCCAGAGTAGGAGATAGGACCCTTTAAACACACAGTGGACGATGGTCTTCTTAATGACCTGTCTTCTCCCCCAGGTTGAGATGGGACCCTTTAAAACACAGTGGACGATGGTCTTCTTAATGACCGGTCTTCTCCCCCAGAGTTGAGATGGGACCCTCTAAACACACAGTGGACGTGGTCTTCTTAATGACCTGTCTTCTCCCCCAGGTTAGTAGGACCCTTTAAACACAGTGGACGATGGTCTTCTTAATGACCTGTCTTCTCCCCCAGGTTGAGATGGGTCCCTCTAAACACAGTGGACGATGGTCTTCTTAATGACCTGTCTTCTCCCCCAGGTTGAGATGGGTCCCTCTAAACACACAGTGGACGATGAGTCAACTCTTAATGACCTGTCTTCTCCCCCAGGTTGAGATGAGTCCCTTTAAACACACAGTGGACGATGGTCTGGACTTAATGAACCTGTCTTCTCCCCCAGCTGTTGAGACAGGGACCCTTTAAACACACGTGGACGATGGTCTGGACATACGAAGGCAGCGTTTGAGTGCATGTACAGCTTCCTGGACAGGACTTCAACAATAGCCTGCCTGGAGACATCTTTGAGTTCCTCAACCACAGGAGAGAGAGGTAGTCTGGCCAGATCACGACATCAGGTAGAGACAGCTTCCTGACAGGACTTCAGACAATAGCCTGCCTGGAGAGGTAGTCTGTATGTAGATCAGACAACAGGAGAGAGAGAGTAGTCTGTATGTAGATCGAACCAGACAGGAGAGGTAGTCTGTATGTAGATCAGACAACAGGGAGAGAGAGAGGTAGTCTGTATGTAGATCAGACAACAGGAGAGAGAGAGGTAGTCTGTATGTAGATCAGACAACAGGAGTAGTCTGTAGAGATCAGACAACAGGAGAGAGGAGGTAGTCTGTATGTAGATCAGACAACAGGAGAGAAGAGAGAGAGAGGAGTGAATCTGTATGTAGATCAGACAACAGAGAGGAGAAGAGGTAGTCTGTATGTAGATCAGACAACAGGAGAGAGAGAGAAGAGAGGTAGTCTGTATGTAGATCAGACAACAGGAGAGAGAGAGAGAGGTAGTCTGTATGTAGATCAGACAACAGGAGAGAGAGAGAGAGGTAGTCTGTATGTAGATCAGACAACAGGAGAGAGAGAGGTAGTCTGTATGTAGATCCAGACAACAGAGAGGAGAGAGAGGTAGTCTGTATGTAGATCAGACAACAGGAGAGAGAGAGAGAGGTAGTCTGTATGTAGATCAGACAACAGGGAGAGAGAGAGAGAGGTAGTCTGTATGTAGATCAGACAACAGGAGAGAGAGGTAGTCTATGTAGATCCAGACAACAGGAGGAAGAGAGAGAGGTAGTCTGTATGTAGATCAGACAACAGGAGAGAGAGAGAGGAGTCTGTATGAGATCCAGACAACAGGAGAGAGGAGAGGTAGTCTGTATGTAGATCAGACAACAGGAGAGAGAGAGAGAGGTAGTCTGTATGTAGATCAGACAACAGGAAGAGAGGTAGTCTGTGTAGATCAGACAGGAGGAAGAGAAGAGGTAGTCTGTATGTAGATCAGACAACAGGAGAGAGAGAGAGGTAGTCTGTATGTAGATCAGACAACAGGAGAGAGAGAGGGGTAGTCTGTATGTAGATCAGACAACAGGAGAGAGAGAGGTAGTCTGTATGTAGATCCAGACAACAAGAGAGAAGGTAGTCTGTATGTAGATCAGACAACAGGAGAGAGAGAGGAGTAGTCTGTATGTAGATCCAGACAACAGGAGAGAGAAGGTAGTCTGTATGTAGATCAGACAACAGGAGAGAAGAGAGAAGGTAGTCTGTATGTAGATCAGACAACAGGAAGAGAGAGAGAGGTAGTCTGTATGTAGATCAGACAACAGGAAGAGAGAGAGGTAGTCTGTATGTAGATCAGACAACAGGAGAGAGAGAGAGGTAGTCTGTATGTAGATCAGACAACAAGAGAGAGGTAGTCTGTATGTAGATCAGACAACAGGAAGAGAGAGAGAGGTAGTCTGTATGTAGATCAGACAACAGGAGAGAGAGAGAGGTAGTCTGTATGTAGATCAGACGACAAGAGAGAGAGAGAGGTAGTCTGTATGTAGATCAGACAACAGGAGAGAGAGAGAGGTAGTCTGTATGTAGATCAGACAACAGGAGAGAGAGAGGTAGTCTGTATGTAGATCAGACAACAGGAGAGAGAGAGAGGTAGTCTGTATGTAGATCAGACAACAGGAGAGAGAGAGAGGTAGTCTGTATGTAGATCAGACAACAGGAGAGAGAGAGGTAGTCTGTATGTAGATCAGACAACAGGAGAGAGAGAGAGAGGTAGTCTGTATGTAGATCAGACAACAGGAGAGAGAGAGAGGTAGTCTGTATGTAGATCAGACAACAGGAGAGAGAGAGAGGTAGTCTGTATGTAGATCAGACAACAGGAGAGAGAGAGAGGTAGTCTGTATGTAGATCAGACAACAGGAGAGAGAGAGGTAGTCTGTATGTAGATCAGACAACAGGAGGGAGAGAGAGAGAGAGGTAGTCTGTAGATCAGACAACAGGAGAGAGAGAGGTAGTCTGTATGTAGATCAGACAACAGGAGAGAGAGAGGTAGTCTGTATGTAGATCAGACAACAGGAGAGAGAGAGAGGTAGTCTGTATGTAGATCAGACAACAGGAGAGAGAGAGAGAGGTAGTCTGTATGTAGATCAGACAACAGGAGAGAGGGAGGGAGGTAGATCAGACGACAGGAGGGAGAGGGACGGGAGAGTAGATAGATCAGACGACAGGGAGAGAAGGTAGTCTGTATGTAGATCCAGACGACAGGAGAGAGAGGAGAGAGGGGTAGTCTGTATGTAGATCAGACAACAGGAGAGAGAGTAGGTAGATCAGACGACAGGAGAGAGGGAGGTAGATCAGACGACAGGAGAGAGGGAGGTAGATCAGACGACAGGAGAGAGGGAGGTAGATCAGACGACAGGAGAGAGGGAGGTAGATCAGACGACAGGAGAGAGGGAGGGATGTAGATCAGACGACAGGAGAGAGGGAGGGATGTAGATCAGACGACAGGAGAGAGGGAGGGATGTAGATCAGACGACAGGAGAGAGGGAGGGATGTAGATCAGACGACAGGAGAGAGGGAGGTAGGTAGATCAGACGACAGGAGAGAGGGAGGGATGTAGATCAGACGACAGGAGAGAGGGATGTAGATCAGACGACAGGAGAGAGGGAGGTAGATCAGACGACAGGGAGAGAGGGAGGTAGATCAGACGACAGGAGAGAGGGAGGTAGATCAGACGACAGGAGAGAGGGAGGGATGTAGATCAGACGACAGGAGAGAGGGAGGGATGTAGATCAGACGACAGGAGAGAGGGAGGGAGGTAGATCAGACGACAGGAGAGAGGAGGTAGATCAGACGACAGAGAGGAGGTAGCAGACGACAGGAGAGAGGAGGTAGATCAGGCGACAGGAGGAGGTAGATCAGACGACAGGAGAGGGAGGTAGATCAGGCGACAGGAGAGAGGGAGGTAGATCCAGACGACAGGAGGGAGGGTAGATCAGACGACAGGAGAGAGGGAGGGTAGATCAGACAACAGGAGGAGGGTAGTCTGTATGTAGATCCAGACAACAGGAGGAGAAGGTAGTCTGTAGGTAGATCGGAACGACAGGAGGGAGGGAGGTATGTAGATCAGACGACAGGAGGAGAGGGAGGTAGGGAGGTAGATCAGACAACAGGGAGAGAGGTAGTCTGTGAGGGAGGGAGGGAGGTAGATCAGGATCAGACAGGGAGGGAGGAGGGAGGTAGATCAGACGACAGGAGAGAGAGGAGAGAGGGAGGTATGTAAATCAGACGACAGGAGAGAGGAGGGAGGAGTAGATCAGACAACAGGGAGGAGAGGTAGTCATGTAGATCAGGAGAGGAGAAGGAGAGGTAGGGAGGTAGATCAGACGACAGGGAGAGAGGGAGGTAGATCCCAGACGACAGGAGAGAGGGGGTCTGTATGATTTAGAGAGAGAGGGCTGTATAATGACATCACAGGGCCTGTATTGAGGAGTGTTGGTTTATGGGGATAGTCTGTTGTAGATCAGACAATGCTGACGTTCTGATGCTGGCTAGACTCTCCACTCTGTGTCCCAGGAGTGCTGTGCTACAGAGGCTGGACAGACTGGTTGAGACGCAGGAGAGCGCCACCTGCACCACCAAGGTGATCAGACCAGACACACTGTCCCTGGTATAGTACCATTCACAGAGACCAGGGACACACTGTCCCTGGTAGAGGACCATTCACAGACGACAGGACCCAACACTGTCCCAGGGTATAGTACCATTCACAGACAGCAGGACCCAACACTGTCCCTGGTAAGTACCATTCACAGACACCAGACCCAGGGACACTGTCCCTGGTATAGGGACCATTCACAGAGACCAGACACACTGAGGGAGGTATAGTACCATTCACAGAGAGAGGAGGACACACTAGATCCCTGGAGAGGAGGGACCATTCACAGAGAGAGGGACACACTGTCCAGCGGGAGAGAGGGATACCATTCACACGGGAGACCAGACACACTGTCCCTGGTATAGTACCATTCACAGAGACCAGACAGGGACTGTCCCTGGTATAGTACCATTCACAGAGACCAGACACAGGTAGTCCCTGGGAGGGAGGTACCATTCATCAGAGACGGGAGACCAGACACACTGTCCCTGGTATAGGACCATTCAGGTAGACCAGACCAGACACATTGTCCCTGGTATAGTACCATTCACAGAGGACCAGACCAGACACACTGTCCCTGGTATAGGTACCATTCACAGGAGACCAGAGGGAGACACACTGTCCCTGGGAGAGAGGAGGGACCAGGTAGACCAGACCAGACACACTGTCCCTGAGTATCAGTACCATTCACAGGACCAGACCAGACACTGTCCCTGGTATAGTACCATTCAGGCGACCAGACCAGACACACTGTCCCTGGATAGTACCATTAGGGAGAGACCAGACCAGACACACTGTCCTGGTATAGTACCAGGAGAGGGAGGACCAGACCAGACACATTGTCCCTGGTATAAGTACCATTCGACAGAGACCAGACCAGACACACTGAGAGGAGGTATCAGTACCATTCACAGAGACCAGACCAGACACATTGTCCCTGGTATGAGGAGTGTTGGTTTACATATTGTTTATCAGACCAGACGTTCCTGATCCTGGCTATAGTACCATTCAGAGTCCCAGACCAGACACACTGTCCCTGGTATAGTACCATTCACAGAACCAGACCAGACACACTGTCCCTGGGTATATTACCATTCACAGAGACCAGACCAGACACACTGTCCCTGGTATAGTACCATTCACAGACACCAGACAACACACTGTCCCTGGTGCTAGTACCATTCAGACACCAGACCAGACACACTGTCCCTGGTATAGTACCATTCACAGAGACCAGACCAGACACACTGTCCCTGGTATAGTACCATTCACAGAGACCAGACCAGACACACTGTCCTGGTATAGTACCATTCACAGAGACCAGACCAGACACACTGTCCCTGGTATAGTACCATTCACAGAGACCAGACCAGACACACTGTCCCTGGTACAGTACCATTCACAGAGACCAGACCAGACACACTGTCCCTGGTATAGCACCATTCACAGAGACCAGACACACTGTCCCTGGTATAGCACCATTCACAGAGACCAGACACACTGTCCTGGTATAGTACCATTCACAGAGACCAGACCAACACTGTCCTGGTATAGTACCATTCACAGAGACCAGACCCAACACACTGTCCCTGGTATAGTACCATTCACAGGACCAGACCAGACACACTGTCCTGGTATGGTACCATTCACAGAGACCAGACACACTGTCCCTGGTATAGTACCATTCACAGAGACCAGACACACTGTCCCTGGTATAGCACCATTCACAGAGACCAGACACACTGTCCCTGGTATAGCACCATTCACAGACCATACACTGTCTCCTGGTATAGTACCATTCACAGAGACCAGACCAACACTGTCCCTGGTATGAGTACCATTCACAGACCATACACACTGTCCCTGGTATAGTACTATTCACAGAGACCAGACACACTGTCCCTGGTATAGTACCATTCACAGAGACCAAGACACACTGTCCCTGGTATAGTACCATTCACAGACACAGACCATTCACAGAGACCAGACACACTGTCCCTGGTATAGTACCATTCACAGAGACCAGACACACTGTCCTGGTATAGTACCAATCACAGAGACCAGACCAGACACACTGTCCCTGGTATAGTACCATTCACAGACCCAGACACACTGTCCCTGGTATAGTACCATTCACAGACACCAGACACACTGTCCCTGGTATAGTACCATTCAGAGACCAGATACACTGTCCTGGTATAGTACCATTCAGAGACCAGATACACTGTCCCTGGTATAGTACCATTCAGAGACCAGATACACACTGTCCCTGGTATAGTACCATTCACAGAGACCAGACCCAACACTGTCCCTGGTATAGTACCATTCACAGAGACCAGACCAGACACACTGTCCCTGGTATAGTACCATTCACAGAGACCAGACCCAACACTGTCCCTGGTATAGTACCATTCACAGGGCCAGACCCAACATCCTGGTATCAGTACCATTCAGAGACCAGACACACTGTCCCTGGTATAGTACCATTCAGAGACCAGACCCAACTTTGTCCTGGTATGAGTACCATTCACAGAGACCAGACCCAACACTGTCCCTGGTATAGTACCATTCACAGAGACCAGACCAGACACATCCCTGGTACAGTACCATTCACAGAGACCAGACCAGACACACTGTCCCTGGTACAGTACCATTCACAGAACCAGACCAGACACACTGCTCCCTGGTAGCAGCACCATTCACAGAGACCAGACCCAACACTGTCCCTGGTACAGCACCATTCACAGAGACCAGACCCAACACTGTCCCTGGTACAGTACCATTCACAGAGACCAGACCAGACACACTGTCCCTGGTATAGCACCATTCACAGAGACCAGACCCAACACTGTCCCTGGTATAGTACCATTCACAGAGACCAGACCCAACACTGTCCCTGGTATGGTACCATTCAGAGACCAGACAACACTGTCCCTGGTATAGTACCATTTCACAGAGACCAGACCCAACACTGTCCCTGGTATAGTACCATTCACAGAGACCAGACCCAACACTGTCCCTGGTATAGTACCATTCAGAGACCAGACACTGTCTGGTATAGTACCTTTCACAGACCATACACACTGTCCCTGGTATAGTACCATTCACAGAGACCAGACCCAACCTGTCCCTGGTATAGTACCATTCACAGAGACCAGACCACTGTCCTGGTATAGTACCATTCACAGAGACCAGACCAGACACACTGTCCCTGGTATAGTACCATTCACAGACACCAGACACACTGTCCTAGTATGAGCACCTTCACAGAGACCAGACACACTGTCCCTGGTATAGCACCATTCAGAGACCAGACACACTGTCTGGTCTGAGTACCATTCTCAGAGACCAGACTCTCTCTCCCTGTCTCTCTCTCTCAGAGACCAGACACACTGTCCCTGTCTCTCTCTCTCTCTGTTCTCAGTTATCTCTCACTCTCCCTGGTCTCTCCATTCCTGTCTCTCTCTCTCCTGTCTCATTCTCAGAGACCAGACACTCTCTCTCTGGTATAGTACCATTCTCTGACCAGACTCTCTGTCCCTCTATAGTACCATTCTCAGACCTCCCAACACTGTCCCTGGTATAGTACCATTCACTCTCCTCTCTCACCCTCTCCCTGTCTCACCTCAGAGACCCCCAACACTGTCTCTCTCTCTCTCTCTCTCTCTGTCTCTGGTATAGTACCATTCACAGACACCAGACCAGACACACTGTCCCTGGTATAGTACCATTCTCTCAGACCAGACACACTGTCCCTGGTATAGTACCATTCACAGACACCAGACCAGACACACTGTCCCTGTCTCTCCATTCACAGAGACCAGACACACTGTCCCTGGTATAGTACCAGGTGACACCAGACCAGACACACTGTCCCTGGTATAGTACCATTCACAGACACCAGACCAGACACACTGTCCCTGGTATAGTACCATTCACCCAGACCCACTGTCCCAGATCCCGAGACCAGACACACTGTCCCTGGTATAGTACCATTCACAGAGACTCAGACACCTGAGCTGGCTGTACCATTCACAGAGACCAGACACACTGTCCCCCTGGCTAACCATTCACAGAGACCAGACACACTGTCCCTGGTAAAGTACCATTCACAGACACCAGATCCCCTCTTCCCTTTATAGTACCATTCACAGACACCAGACCAGACACACTGTCCCTGGTATAGTACCATTCACAGAGACCAGACACACTGTCCCTGGTATAGTACCATTCACAGAACCAGACCAGACACACTGTCCCTGGTATAGTACCATTCACAGAGACCAGACCAACACTGTCCCTGGTAAGTACCACAGAGACCAGACCAGACACACTGTCCCTGGTATAGTACCATTCACAGAGACCAGACCAGACACACTGTCCCTGGTATGAGTACCATTCACAGAGACCAGACCAGACACACTGTCCCTGGTATAGTACCATTCACAGAGACAGACCAGACACACTGTCCCTGGTATAGTACCATTCACAGAGACCAGACCAGACACACTGTCCTGGTATAGTACCATTCACAGAGACCAGACCAGACACACTGTCCTGGTATGCAGAGTACCATTCACAGAGACCAGACCAGACACACTGTCCCTGGTATAGTACCATTCTGAGACCAGACCAGACACACTGTCCCTGGTATAGGATACCATTCACAGAGACCAGACCAGACACACTGTCCCTGGTATAGTACCATTCACAGAGACCAGACCAGACACTGTCTGGTATAGTACCATTCACAGAACCAGACCAGACACACTGTCCCTGGTATAGTACCATTCACAGACACCAGACCAGACACACTGTCCCTGGTATAGTACCATTCACAGAGACCAGACCGGACACACTGTCCCTGGTATAGTACCATTCACAGAGACCAGACCAGACACACTGTCCCTGGTTAGTACCATTCACAGAGACCAGACCAGACACACTGTCCCTGGTATAGTACCATTCAAGAGACCAGACCAGACACACTGTCCCTGGTATAGTACCATTCACAGAGACCAGACCAGACACACTGTCCCTGGTATAGTACCATTCACAGAGACCAGACCAGACACACTGTCCCTGGTATAGTACCATTCACAGACCAGACCAGACACACTGTCCCTGGTATAGTACCATTCAATGAGACCAGACCAGACACACTGTCCCTGGTATAGTACCATTCACAGAGACCAGACCAGACACACTGTCCCTGGTATAGTACCATTCAAGAGACCAGACCAGACACACTGTCCCTGGTATAGTACCATTCACAGAGACCAGACCAGACACTGTCCTGGTTAGTACCATTCACAGAGACCAGACCAGACACACTGTCCCTGGTATAGTACCATTTCAGAGACCAGACCAGACACACTGTCCCTGGTATAGTACCATTCACAGAGACCAGACCAGACACACTGTCCCTGGTATAGTACCATTCACAGAGACCAGACTGTCCCTGGTTGACACACTGTCCCTGGTATAGTACCATTCACAGACCAGACCAGACACACTGTCCCTGGTATAGTACCATTCACAGAGACCAGACACACTGTCCCTGGTATAGTACCATTCACAGAGACCAGACACACTGTCCCTGGTATAGTACCATTCACAGAGACCAGACACACTGTCCCTGGTATAGTACCATTCACAGAGACCAGACCCAACACTGTCCCTGGTATAGTACCATTCACAGAGACCAGACCAGACACACTGTCCCTGGTATAGTACCATTCACAGACACCAGACCAGACACACTGTCCCTGGTATAGTACCATTCACAGAGACCAGACCAGACACACTGTCCCTGGTATAGTACCATTCACAGAGAGACCAGACACACTGTCCCTGGTATAGTACCAGAGACCAGACCAGACACACTGTCCCTGGTATAGTACCATTCACCAGACAACCAGACCAGACTCACACTGTCCCTGGTATAGTACCATTCACAGAGACCAGACCAGACACACTGTCCCTGGTATAGTACCATTCACAGAGACCAGACCAGACACACTGTCCCTGGTATAGTACCATTCAGAGACCAGACACACTGTCCCTGGTATAGTACCATTACCAGACCCAACAGTCCCAGTACCCAGACCAGACACTGTCCCTGGTATAGTACCATTCACAGAGACCAGACCCAACACTGTCCCTGGTATAGTACCATTCACAGAGACCAGACCAGACACACTGTCCCTGGTATAGTACCATTCAGAGACCAGACACACTGTCCCTGTAGAGACCAGACCCTCACACTGTCCCTGGTATAGTACCATTCACAGAGACCAGAGACCAGACACACTGTCCCTGGTATAGTACCATTGAGACCAGACCAGACACACTGTCCCTGGTATAGTACCATTCACAGAGACCAGATGCCCAGACACTGTCCTGGTATAGCACCATTCAGAGACCAGACCCAACACTGTCCCTGGTACAGTACCATTCACAGAGACCAGACACACTGTCCCTGGTACAGTACCATTCACAGAGACCAGACACACTGTCCCTGGTATAGTACCATTCACAGAGACCAGACCCACACTGTCCCTGGTATAGTACCATTCAGAGACCAGACCCAACACTGTCCCTGGTATAGTACCATTCACAGAGACCAGACCCACACTGTCCCTGGTATAGTACCATTCACAGAGACCAGAC
Source organism: Oncorhynchus keta (assembly GCF_023373465.1). NCBI lineage: Eukaryota > Metazoa > Chordata > Actinopteri > Salmoniformes > Salmonidae > Oncorhynchus > Oncorhynchus keta. The sequence continues at coordinate 13,934 of NW_026289931.1, forward strand.
CCAACACTGTCCCTGGTATAGTACCATTCACAGAGACCAGACACACTGTCCCTGGTATAGTACCATTCACAGAGACCAGACACACTGTCCCTGGTATAGTACCATTCACAGAGACCAGACACACTGTCCCTGGTATAGTACCATTCACAGAGACCAGACCCACTGAGACCAGAGACCAGACCCAACACTGTCCCTGGTATAGTACCATTCACAGAGACCAGACCAGACACACTGTCCCTGGTATAGTACCATTCACAGACACCAGACACACTGTCCCTGGAGCACCATTCACAGACCAGACACACTGTCCCTGGTATAGCACCATTCAGAGACCAGACCACTGTCTGTCTCTCTCTCTCTCTCTCTCTCTCACTGTCTCTCTCTCTCTCTCTCTCCCTGTCTCTCTCTCTCTCTCTCTCTCTCTCTCCCTGTCTCTCTCTCCCTGTCTCTCTCCCTCTCTCTGACCCTGTCTCTGTCTCACCCTGTCTCTCTCTCACTCTCTGTCTCTCTCTCTCCCTGTCTCTCTCTGATCTCCTGTCTCTCTCTCACCCTGTCTGTCTCTCTCACCCTCCCTGTCTCTCTCTCTCTCTCTCTCAGTCTGATGTCCCCGGTCTCTCTCTCAGTCCTGTCTCATCGGTCTGATGTCTCTCTCTCACCTGTCTGATCTCTCCCCCTGTCTCCCTGTCTCTCTCCTCTGTCTCTCTCTCACTCTCTCTCACCTGTCTCTCCCCCAGGTGAAGGCCAACTCAGTGAAGCAGGAGTTTGAGAAGCAGGATGAGTTGAACCGGTCAGCCATGCGGGCTGTGGTCGCCCTCCTCACCATCCCGAGGCGGAGAAGAGTCCCCTGATGAGCGAGTTCCAGTCCCAGATCTCCTCCAACCCTGAGCTGGCTGCCATCTTTGAAAACATCCAGAGAGACTCGTCCTCCGCTAACATGGAGTCCATGGACACCAGCTAAACTATGACTCTCCCACAATCCCCTCTTCTTCCTTTCATTCCCAAAACATGATGCCGCAACAGCAACAAAAATACCTAGGAGGAGGGGGCCCCCTTTTATCAATCGTTCCATGATGCATTGCACTGAATCAGCAACCGTTATAGGAGAAAAATAAAAAATAATTGAACTTTAAAACAAAACAAAATGTAAAACAAAAAATAAAAAGTAAAAGAAAGTTTCTCTTTAAAGCTTTTAAGCTCATCACCACATTTCTCATTTCTAAAAAAAACAACTTTAAAAAAACACGAAATAAATCAGTTTTTGGTTTGTTCCATCGTTCCTTTGTTTTTGTTTGTGTTTTGTAATAATTCCTGAATCCCAGCGGTACCTCCAGGCAGATGTTTGGATGCTGCAGAGGGACTGTTTAATGCTGAGATGATGACACATATGAACTGACTTAAATGGAACCGGACTGACTGCCTACAGCTTAACTCCCGAACGATGGGATATATATATATACACATATACACACGGCTCCTAACATACAAGACAGGAGACTTGACTAACACGGGGTCTGAAGGGGTTACATCTATAAAGTTACAGCATATTGACTTCTATGGTTTCTGGACCGTCACTTTGTTTTTTTGAGTTTTGTTACCATGGTTCTTACCGGATCAGATTGGGTTGAATTGAATGGGGAGTGGTTTATTTTGTTTTTGATGGTTCTTGGGGTTGAATTGAATGAATGGGGAGGGGTTTATTTTGTTTTTGTTACCATGGTTCTTACCAGATCAGATTGGGTTGAATTGAATGGGGGAGGGGTTTATTTTGTTTTTGTTACCATGGTTCTTACCAGATCAGATTGGGTTGAATTGAATGGGGGGAGGGGTTTATGGTTTTGTTTTTGTTACCATGGTTCTTACCAGATCAGATTGGGTTGAATTGAATGGGGGAGGGGTTTATTTTGTTTTTGTTACCATGGTTCTTACCGGATCAGATTGGGTTGAATTGAATGGGGGAGGGGTTTTTTGTTTTTGTTACCATGGTTCTTACCAGATCAGATTGGGTTGAATTGAATGGGGAGGGTTTATTTTGTTTTTTTTTGTTACCAGCAGATTGGGTTGAAGAATGAGGGGGGGTTATTTTGTTTTTTGTTAACATGGTTCTTACCAGTCATTATTTTGTTTTTTTTTGTTCTGAATGTCATTTTATTTGTCTTGTCGGCTGTTGGTTAGAACAAAGCTTGGTTGGTGGGGGAGATTCACACTCAGAAGAGGTGATGTTTAAAATTGTGTTCAGAAATCTTCTATTAAAGAGGTGTGAGAGACATGGTCAGAACAGGGTGTTCTGTTGAATTAAGTGGATAAATATTGAGAAATATTTTGGGCCCTCATTTTTAATTTGTACATTTCTCTTGCATCAACTGGTGGTTGGTTGAGCAGAGGTCATTTGACCTTTGACTCCATTAGCATGTTCAAAACCACTCGATAAGGGAAGGAGTGCCCTTGACAGGGCAGCACCGTACCTCGGGTGAAAGCCCAGCATTAGGAACAGACCTTTCTGTATGTGGACAGAAGTACATTTTGTGAATAAAAAGCGTGAACTGATTTCTTATAGCGTCCAGATCCAGCAACATCAAATTGTATTTGTCCCACGCGCCCAATAATACAACGGTTGTAGACCTTAAACTGACAAGCCTCACGTTATGTATTCCTTGGTGTAGAGTCTCTACCCTCACTAATGTAGAGGTTAAGAGTAAACACAGAAGTTAAAACAGCCAATACATCCGATGTTACTGCTCTATTCCTTATCCTGTCAGGTGAGTCACAAATGCCTCCCTCTTCCCTATATAGTGCACTGCTTTTGAGGGGGAGAAAGGTTAACCTTTTCTGACGCTCTTATGGCAGTCTGATGTCCCCACTGAGAGGCAGTCTGATGTCCCCCACTGAGAGGCAGTCTGATGTCCCCCACTGAGAGGCAGTCTGATGTCCCCCCACTGAGAGGCAGTCTGATGTCCCCCCACTGAGAGGCAGTCTGATGTCCCCCCCCACTGAGAGGCAGTCTGATGTCCCCCACCTGATGTCAGTCTGATGTCCCCCCACTGAGAGGCAGTCTGATGTGTCCCCCCCACCCTGAGGCAGTCTGATGTCCCCCCACTGGAGGCAGTCTGATGTCCCCCCACTGGAGAGGCAGTCTGATGTCCCCCCCACTCCTGATGTCCCCCCACTGAGGCAGTCTGATGTCCCCCACTGAGAGGCAGTCCCCCCCCACTGAGTGAGAGGCAGTCCTTCCATCCCCCACTGAGAGGCAGTCCTTCCATCAGTCTGATGTCCCCCACTGAGAGGCAGTCTGATGTCCCCCCCACTGAGGCAGTCTGATGTCCCCCACTGTCCCCCCAGAGGCAGTCTGTCAGTCTGATGTCCCCCCACTGAGAGGCAGTCTGATGTCCCCCCACTGAGGCAGTCTGATGTCCCCCCACTGAGGCAGTCTGATGTCCCCCCACTGAGAGGCAGGTCCCCCCACTGAGCAGTCTGATGTCCCCCCACTGAGAGGCAGTCTGATGTCCCCCCACTGAGAGGCAGTCTGATGTCCCCCCACTGAGAGGCAGTCTGATGTCCCCCCACTGAGAGGCAGTCTGATGTCCCCCCACTGAGAGGCAGTCTGATGTCCCCCCACCACTGAGGCAGTCTGATGTCCCCCCACTGAGAGGCAGTCTGATGTCCCCCCACTGAGAGGGTCCTTCCATCAGTCTGATGTCCCCCCACTGAGAGGCAGTCTGATGTCCCCCCCACTGAGAGGCAGTCCTTCCATCAGTCTGATGTCCCCCCACTGAGAGGCAGTCTGAGTCCCCCCACTGAGAGGCAGTCTGATGTCCCCCCACCCCCCACTGAGAGGCAGTCTGATGTCCCCCCACTGAGAGGCAGTCTGATGTCCCCCACTGAGAGGCAGTCTGATGTCTGGATGTCCCCCACTGAGAGGCAGTCCTTCCATCAGTCTGATGTCCCCCCACTGAGAGGCAGTCTGATGTCCCCCCACTGAGAGGCAGTCTGATGTCCCCCCACTGAGAGGCAGTCTGATGTCCCCCCTGTCCCCCACTGAGAGGCAGTCTGATGTCCCCCCACTGAGAGGCAGTCTGATGTCCCCCCACTGAGAGGCAGTCTGATGTCCCCCCACTGAGAGGCAGTCTGATGTCCCCCCACTGAGAGGCAGTCTGATGTCCCCCCACTGAGAGGCAGTCTGATGTCCCCCCACTGAGAGGCAGTCTGATGTCCCCCCCACTGAGAGGCAGTCCTTCCATCAGTCTGATGTCCCCCCACTGAGAGGCAGTCTGATGTCCCCCCCACTGAGAGGCAGTCCTTCCATCAGTCTGATGTCCCCCCACTGAGAGGCAGTCTGATGTCCCCCCCACTGAGAGGCAGTCTGATGTCCCCAGTCTGATGTCCCCCCACTGAGAGGCAGTCTGATGTCCCCCCCTGAGGCAGTCTGATGTCCCCCCAGAGGCAGTCCTGATGTCCCCCCACTGGAGAGGCAGTCTGATGTCCCCCACTGAGAGGGCAGTCCTTCCATCAGTCTGATGTCCCCCCTGGAGAGGCAGTCTGATGTGAGAGGCAGTCCTTCCATCAGTCTGATGTCCCCCACTGAGAGGCAGTCTGAGAGGCAGTCTGATGTCCCCCCCACTGAGAGGCAGTCCTTCCATCAGTCTGATGTCCCCCCACTGAGAGGCAGCATGTCCCCCCACTGAGAGGCAGATGTCCCCCACTGAGAGGCAGTCTGATGTCCCCCCCACTGAGAGGCAGTCCTTCCATCAGTCTGATGTCCCCCCACTGAGAGGCAGTCTGATGTCCCCCACTGAGAGGCAGTCTGATGTCCCCCCACTGAGAGGCAGTCTGATGTCCCCCCACTGAGAGGCAGTCTGATGTCCCCCCACTGAGAGGCAGTCTGATGTCCCCCCACTGAGAGGCAGTCTGATGTCCCCCCCACTGAGAGGCAGTCTGATGTCCCCCCACTGAGAGGCAGTCTGATGTCCCCCCCACTGAGAGGCAGTCCTTCCATCAGTCTGATGTCCCCCCACTGAGAGGCAGTCTGATGTCCCCCCCACTGAGAGGCAGTCCTTCCATCAGTCTGATGTCCCCCCCCACTGAGAGGCAGTCTGATGTCCCCCCCACTGAGAGGCAGTCTGATGTCCCCCCACTGAGAGGCAGTCTGATGTCCCCCCACTGAGAGGCAGTCCTTCCATCAGTCTGATGTCCCCCCACTGAGAGGCAGTCTGATGTCCCCCCACTGAGAGGCAGTCTGATGTCCCCAGTCTGATGAGAGGCAGTCTGATGTCCCCCACTGAGAGGCAGTCTGATGTCCCCCACTGAGAGGCAGTCTGATGTCCCCCCACTGAGAGGCAGTCTCAGTCTGATGTCCCCACCAGTCTGATGTCCCCCCCACTGAGGCAGTCTGATGTCCCCCCACTGAGAGGCAGTCTGATGTCCCCCACTGAGAGGCAGTCTGATGTCCCCCCACTGAGAGGCAGTCTGATGTCCCCCACTGAGAGGCAGTCTGATGTGTCCCCCACTGAGAGGCAGTCTGATGTCCCCCCACTCAGTCTGATGTCCCCCACTGAGAGGCAGTCTGATGTCCCCCACTGAGAGGCAGTCTGATGTCCCCCCACTGAGAGGCAGTCTGATGTCCCCCACTGAGAGGCAGTCTGATGTCCCCCCACTGAGAGGCAGTCTGATGACTGAGGCAGTCTGATGTCCCCCCACTGAGAGGCAGTCTGATGTCCCCCCACTGAGAGGCAGTCTGATCCATCAGTCTGATGTCCCCCCACTGAGAGTCTGATGTCCCCCCACAGTCTGATGTCCCCATCAGTCTGATGAGAGGCAGTCTGATGTCCCCCACTGAGAGGCAGTCCTGAGAGGCAGTCTGATGTCCCCCACTGAGAGGCAGTCTGATGTCCCCCACTGAGAGGCAGTCCTTCCATCAGTCTGATGTCCCCCCACTGAGAGGCAGTCTGATGTCCCCCACTGAGAGGCAGTCCTTCCATCAGTCTGATGTCCCCCACTGAGAGGCAGTCTGATGTCCCCCACTGAGAGGCAGTCTGATGTCAGTCTGATGTCCCCCACCATCAGTCTGAGAGGCAGATGTCCCCCACTGAGAGGCAGTCTGATGTGAGAGGCAGTCCCCCACTGAGAGGCAGTCTGATGTCCCCCACTGAGAGGCAGTCAGTCTGATGTCCCCCACTGAGAGGCAGTCTGATGTCCCCCCACTGAGAGGCAGTCTGATGTCCCCCCCACTGAGAGGCAGTCTGATGTCCCCCACTGAGAGGCAGTCTGATGTCCCCCACTGAGAGGCAGTCCTTCCCATCAGTCTGATGTCCCCCCACTGAGAGGCAGTCCTTCCATCAGTCTGATGTCCCCCCCCACTGATGTCCCCCCACTGAGGCAGTCCTGTCCCCCCCACTCAGTCTGATGACCCCCACCAGTCTGTCCCCCACTGAGACAGTCTGATGTCCCCCACTGAGAGCAGTCTGATGTCAGTCTGTCCCCCACTGAGAAGGAACTGAGAGGCAGTCTGATGTCCCCCCCGAGAGGCAGTCTGATGTCCCCCCACTAAGGCAGTCCTTCCATCAGGTGTCCGTCCTTCCATCGTCTGATGTCCCCCACTGCTGTCCATCAGTCTGATGTGAGCTCCATGTGCACGGCACAGAAGGTGCAGGTGTATAGCCTTACACTGACTACAGGTTTATATGTGTAGATATATGAAGCTATAGGTTTACATGTATAGATACAGTTGAAGTGGGAAGTTTACATACATGTATAGATACCGTAGCCAAATACATTTAAACTAATTTTTTCACAATTCCTGTCATTTAATCCTGGTAAAAACTCTCTGTCTTAGGTCAGTTAGGATCACCACTTTATTTTAAGAATGTGAAATGTCAGAATAATAGTTGAGTGATTTTTATTTCAGCTTTTTATTTCTTTAATCACATTCTCAGTGGGTCAGAAGTTTACATACAAATTGAGTGTTTTTGGTAGCATTGCCTTTAAATTGTTTAACTTGGGTCAAACGTTTTGGGTAGCAGTCCACAAGCTTCCCACAATAAGTTGGGTGAATTTTGTCCCATTCCTCCTGACAGAGCTGGTGTAACTGAGTCAGGTTTGTAAGGCCTCCCTTGCTCGCACACGCTTTTTTTCAGTTCTGCCTACAAATGTTCTATAGGATTGAGGTCAGGGCTTTGTGATGGCCACTCCAACACTATCACTTTGTTGTCCTTAAGCCATTTTGCCACAACTTTGGGAAGTACGCTTGGGGTCATTGTCATTTGGAAGACCCATTTGCGACCAAGCTTTAACTTCCTGACTGATGTCTTGAGATGTTGCTTCAATATATCCACATCATTTTGCCTTTCCTCTGATGTCATCTATTTTGTGAAGTGCACCAGTCCCTCCTGCAGCAAAGCCCTCCACAACATGATGCTGCCGGTTGGGATGGTGTTCTTCGGCTTGCAATCCTTCCCCTTTTCCCTTCAAACATAAAGATGGTCATTATGGCCAAACAGTTCTATTTTTGTTTCATCAGACAGGAGGACATTGTCCTCCAAAAAGTACGATCTTTGTCCCCATGTGCAAACAGTAGTCCGGCTTTTTTTATGGCAGTTTTGGAGCAGTGGCTTCTTCCTTGCTGAGTGGCCTTTCAGGTTATGTCGATATAGGACTCGTTTTACTGTGGATATAGATACTTTTGTACCTGTTTCCTCCAGCATCTTCACAAGGTCCTTTGTTGTTGTTCTGGGATTGATTTGCACTTTTCACACCAAAGTACGTTCATCTCTAGGAGACAGAACGCGTCTCCTTCCTGAGCGGTATAACGGCTGCGTGGTCCCATGGTGTTTATACTTGTGTACTATTGTTTGTACAGATGAACATGGAACCTTCAGGAGTTTTGGAAATTTCTCCCAAGGATGAACCAGACTTGTGGAGGTCTACCATTTTGACTGATTTCTTTTGATTTCCCCATGATGTCATGGAAAGAGGCACTGAGTTTGAAGGTAGGCCTTGAAATACATCCACAGGTACACCTCCAATTGACTCAAATTATGTCAATTAGCCTATCAGAAGCTTCTAAAGCAATGACATAATTTTCTGGAATTTCCTAAGCTGTTTAAATGCACAGTCAACTTAGTGTATGTAAACTTCTGACCCACTGGAATTGTAATACAGTGAAATAATCTATAAACAATTGTTGGAAAAATGACTTGTCGTGAACAAAGTAGTTGTCCTCACCGACTTGCCAAAACTACAGTTTGTTAACAAGAAATGTGTGAAGTGGTTGAAAAACTAGTTTTAATGATTCCAACCTAAGTGTATGTAAACTTCTGACTTCAGCCGTGTATGTAAAGCTCGGTATTTCGTGCTCTTGAGGGTTCAGGTGTGATGAGGTAAATAAATCCTTCTATGGAAAAATGCCCAAATAAAGAGGTCAATATCTGCCTGAATTAATGCTGTCATTCACGATCCCTCTAGTGCAGGGATGGGCACATTTGATGGGGCCACAAAAATCTGAACACAACATGAGGGCCCGCAGTGGCTCGTAGGTCTACGTACCCACGTCCATACCAAGACATGCACCCAGAGCCGGCCCTAGCCTTTTAGGGGCCCTATCCATACCCAGACATGCAGCCAGAGCCGACCCTGGCCTTTTAGGGGCCCTATCAATACCCAGACATGCACCCAGAGCCGGCCCTAGCCTTTTCGGGGCCCTATCCATATCCAGACATGCAGCCAGAGCCAGCCCTGGCCTTTTAGAGGGGCCCTATCAATACCCAGACATGCACCCAGAGCCAGCCCTGGCCTTTTAGGGGCCCTATCCAATACCCAGACTTGCAGCCAGAGCCGGCCCTGGCCTTTTAGGAGCCCTATCCATACCCAGACATGCAGCCAGAGCCGGCCCTGGCCTTTTCGGTCCCTGAGCAAAATACCCAGACATGAAACCATGGTTGTGTTTGGCCCTAATTCTGATACTTTTGCCCAAATCCAATGAGTGAGAAAGAAACATGCATAATTTGTCTGCCTATGTTAAACCCTGGCCTTTTCATGCTATAATGCTACCCTCAAGCAGCAGGCCAGTTCCATACATGCTACCCTCCAACAGGCCAGTTCCTTTAATGCTACCCTCCAAGCAGCAGGCCAGTTCCACATGCTACCCTCCAGCAGCAGGCCAGTTCCATAATGGTCCCCAAGCAGCAGGCAAAATGCTTCCAAGCAGTTGCAGTTCCATAATGTGTCCAAACAGCAGGCCAGTTAATGCTACCCTCCAAGCAGCAGGCCATTTCCATAATGCTACCCTCAAGCAGCAGGCCAGACCATAATGCTACCCTCCAAGAAAGAAACCATAATTGGTCTACCTATGTTACCCTCCAAGCAGCAGGCCATGCCATAATGCTACCCTCCAAGCAGCAGGCCAGTTCCATAATGCTAGCAGCAGGCCAGTACCATAATGCTACCCTCCAAGCAGCAGGCCAGTACCATAATGCTACCCTCCAAGCAGCAGGCCAGTACCATAATGCTACCCTCCAAGCAGCAGGCCAGTACCATAATGCTACCCTCCAAGCAGCAGGCCAGTACCATAATGCTACCCTCCAAGCAGCAGGCCAGTACCATAATGCTACCCTCCAAGCAGCAGGCCAGTACCATAATGCTACCCTCCAAGCAGCAGGCCAGTACCATAATGCTACCCTCCAAGCAGCAGGCCAGTGCCATAATGCTACCCTCCAAGCAGCAGGCCAGTTCCATAATGCTACCCTCCAAGCAGCAGGCCAGTTCCATAATGCTACCCTCAAGCAGCAGGCCAGTACCATAAGGCAGCAGGCCAGTACCATAATGCTACCCTCCAAGCAGCAGGCCAGTACCATAATGCTACCCTCCAAGCAGCAGGCCAGTACCATAATGCTACCCTCCAAGCAGCAGGCCAGTACCATAATGCTACCCTCCAAGCAGCAGGCCAGTACCATAATGCTACCCTCCAAGCAGCAGGCCAGTACCATAATGCTACTCTCCAAGCAGCAGGCCAGTTCCATAATGCTACCCTCCAAGCAGCAGGCCAGTACCATAATGCTACCCTCCAAGCAGCAGGCCAGTACCATAATGCTACCCTCCAAGCTGACTGTTAGCTGAGTGCAGCGAGCCTCATAACCCAACATAGATAATACGTCCAGTTGATGAAAACCCAAACCTTTTAAAGATGACGTTCATCATAGAAAATCCTTATCTCTGCAAAGGTCACTAGCTACTCAACGCTAAACGACTGATCCATGTCTGTTCAGTTTTATAGTCCTAAGAAGTACACCTATCAGCATTGTATACGCGCCAAAGATGGCAGGGACATCCCAGATCATCAAAATACATGTTTTATTGTCACATACACCAGGATAGGTCAGTGAAATGTGCGGTTTCACAGGGTTTAGCCATAGTAGTACAGCACCCCAAGATCAAATTAAGACGAAGTGCCTTGCTCAAGGGCACATCGACAGATTTTCTCACATCGTCTGCTCAAGTATTCGAACCGGCTACTTCTTAGTTACTGGACCAGCTCTTTAACCGCTAGGCTACATGCCACTTCAGAATCAGAAATTAACTTTTGTAAAGTTCCTCAACGTTTGTCTCACTTGTCTCCAATTTGTTGCTGATCAGATGAAAAGGGGGGAATCTAATGTTCCACGCCAGCAAGTAAGCTAATTAACTAATTAACGTGGAGGACCAATTAGAGGGCTGATAATAAGCTTTGGAAGGTTGAAGGATCATTTAATTAGCTCATTAAGGAGAAGAAGTGGAGTGGACATCTTTTACCTCCGGTTGTGTCCCCATTCTCCACCCTTCTCCTGAAGTATGCATGTTTACACTGGTGTGTACACACTTCCAGGGGAAGGAAGGTCAGTTGGAATGCAGCCTTAGACTCCGTTGAGGTTCTTAGACTGACTTCACTCTGCCATTGACCAGTAGGGAGCAGTGGTCACCAGTAAATATTATAGATTAAAGCCAAACAACATTGCTGAACTGGTTTTATTTAACCACTAGGCTACGTGGGGCGGCAGGTAGCCTAGTGGTTAGAGCATCGGGCCCAGTAACTGGAAGGGAACTGGTTTTATTTAAATACTAGGCTACGTGGGGCGGCAGGTAGCCTAGTGGTTAGAGCATCGGGGCCAGTAACTGGAAGGGAACTGGTTTTATTTAACCACTAGGCTACGTGGGGCGGCAGGTAGCCTAGTGGTTAGAGCATCGGGCCCAGTAACTGGAAGGGAACTGGTTTTATTTAACTACTAGGCTACGTGGGGCGGCAGGTAGCCTAGTGGTTAGAGCATCGGGCCCAGTAACTGGAAGGGAACTGGTTTTATTTAACCACTAGGCTACGTGGGCGGCAGGTAGCCTAGTGGTTAGAGCATCGGGGCCAGTAACTGGAAGGGAACTGGTTTTATTTAACTACTAGGCTCGTGGGGCAGCAGCTAGCCTAGTGGTTAGAGCATCGGGGCCAGTAACTGGAAGGGAACTGGTTTTATTTAACCACTAGGCTACGTGGGGCAGGTAGCCTAGTGGTTAGAGCATCGGGGCCAGTAACTGGAAGGGAACTGGTTTTATTTAACTACTAGGCTACGTGAGGCGGCAGGTAGCCTAGTGGTTAGAGCATCGGGGCCAGTAACTGGAAGGGAACTGGTTTTATTTAACTACTAGGCTACGTGGGGGCGGCAGGTAGCCTAGTGGTTAGAGCATCGGGCCAGTAACTGGAAGGGAACTGGTTTTATTTAACTACTAGGCTACGTGGGGCGGCAGGTAGCCTAGTGGTTAGAGCATCGGGGCCAGTAACTGGAAGGGAACTGGTTTTATTTAACCACTAGGCTACGTGGGGCGGCAGGTAGCCTAGTGGTTAGAGCATCGGGGCCAGTAACTGGAAGGGAACTGGTTTTATTTAACTACTAGGCTACGTGGGGCGGCAGGTAGCCTAGTGGTTAGAGCATCGGCCCAGTAACTGGAAGGGAACTGGTTTTATTTAACTACTAGGCTACGTGGGGGCGGCAGGTAGCCTAGTGGTTAGAGCATCGGGCCCAGTAACTGGAAGGGAACTGGTTTTATTTAACCACTAGGCTACGTGGGGCGGCAGGTAGCCTAGTGGTTAGAGCATCGGGGCCAGTAACTGGAAGGGAACTGGTTTTATTTAACTACTAGGCTACGTGGGCGGCAGGTAGCCTAGTGGTTAGAGCATCGGGCCCAGTAACTGGAAGGGAACTGGTTTATTTAACTACTAGGCTACGTGGGGGCGGCAGGTAGCCTAGTGGTTAGAGCATCGGGCCCAGTAACTGGAAGGGAACTGGTTTTATTTAACCACTAGGCTACGTGGGGCGGCAGGTAGCCTAGTGGTTAGAGCATCGGGGCCAGTAACTGGAAGGGAACTGGTTTTATTTAACCACTAGGCTACGTGGGGCGGCAGGTAGCCTAGTGTTTAGAGCATCTAGGCCAGTAACTGGAAGAGAACTGGTTTTATTTAACTACTAGGCTACGTGGGGGCGGCAAGTATCCTAGTGGTTAGAGCATCGGGGCCAGTAACTGGAAGGGAACTGGTTTTATTTAACTACTAGGCTACGTGGGGCGGCAGGTAGCCTAGTGGTTAGAGCATCGGGGCCAGTAACTGGAAGGGAACTGGTTTTATTTAACTACTAGGCTACGTGGGGCGGCAGGTTGCTGGATCAAATAGAATCTGTCGTTCCGATCCTGAACAGGCAGTCAACCCACTGTTCCTAGGCTGTCATTGTAAATAAGAATTTGTTCTTAACTGACTTACCAAGTTAAATAAAGGTAAAAATGACTTCTCTCCACACAACATGAACTGAACTGGTATTCTATCTCTCCACACAACATGAACTGAACTGGTATTCTATCTCTCCACACAACATGAACTGAACTGGTATTCTATCTCTCCACACAACATGAACTGAACTGGTGTTCTATCTCTCCACACAACATGAACTGAACTGGTGTTCTATCTCTCCAAACAACATGAACTGCACTGGTGTTCTATCTCTCCAAACAACATGAACTGAACTGGTATTCTATTTCTCCAACATGAACTGAACTGGTATTCTATCTCTCCAAACAACATGAACTGAACTGGTGTTCTATCTCTCCAACATGAACTGAACTGGTATTCTATCTCTCCAAACAACATGAACTGAACTGGTGTTCTATCTCTCCAAACAACATGAACTGAACTGGTATTCTATTTCTCCAACATGAACTGAACTGGTATTCTATCTCTCCAAACAACATGAACTGAACTGGTATTCTATCTCTCCAAACAACATGAACTGAACTGGTATTCTATCTCTCCAAACAACATGAACTGAACTGGTATTCTATCTCTCCAAACAACATGAACTGAACTGGTATTCTATCTCTCCAACATGAACTGAACTGGTATTCTATCTCTCCACACAACATGAACTGAACTGGTGTTCTATCTCTCCACACAACATGAACTGAACTGGTGTTCTATCTCTCCAAACAACATGAACTGCACTGGTGTTCTATCTCTCCAAACAACATGAACTGAACTGGTATTCTATTTCTCCAACATGAACTGAACTGGTATTCTATCTCTCCAAACAACATGAACTGAACTGGTGTTCTATCTCTCCAACATGAACTGAACTGGTATTCTATCTCTCCAAACAACATGAACTGAACTGGTGTTCTATCTCTCCAAACAACATGAACTGAACTGGTATTCTATTTCTCCAACATGAACTGAACTGGTATTCTATCTCTCCAAACAACATGAACTGAACTGGTGTTCTATCTCTCCAAACAACATGAACTGAACTGGTATTCTATTTCTCCAACATGAACTGAACTGGTATTCTATCTCTCCAACATGAACTGAACTGGTATTCTATCTCTCCAAACAACATGAACTGAACTGGTATTCTATCTCTCCAACATGAACTGAACTGGTATTCTATCTCTCCAACATGAACTGAACTGGTATTCGATCTCTCCAAACAACATGAACTGAACTGGTATTCTATTTCTCCAACATGAACTGAACTGGTATTCTATTTCTCCAACATGAACTGAACTGGTATTCTATTTCTCCAACATGAACTGAACTGGTATTCTATCTCTCCAACATGAACTGAACTGGTGTTCTATCTCTCCAAACAACATGAACTTGAACTGAACTGGTATTCTATCTCCAACATGAACTGAACTGGTATTCTATCTCTCCAAACAACATGAACTTGAACTGGTGTTCTATCTCTCCAACATGAACTGAACTGGTGTTCTATCTCTCCAACATGAACTGAACTGGTGTTCTATCTCTCCAAACAACATGAACTGAACTGGTATTCTATCTCTCCAAACAACATGAACTGAACTGGTATTCTATCTCTCCAAACAACATGAACTTATCTCTGAAACTGCAACTAAAACCAAACAATGACAGAGAAAGACTATCAGGTATTTAGGTCCCACTTCATTGGATAGTCCTTGTAAATGGTTTATATATGCTGGAACTAGCAGCAACAGCTCTATGCTTGGTGAGTCCTTGTAAATGGTTTATATATGCTGGAACTAGCAGCAACAGCTCTATGCTTGGTGAGTCCTTGTAAATGGTTTATATATGCTGGAACTAGCAGCAACAGCTCTATGCTCGGTGAGTCCTTGTAAATGGTTTATATATGCTGGAACTAGCAGCAACAGCTCTATGCTCGGAGAGTCCTTGTAAATGGTTTATATATGCTGGAACTAGCAGCAACAGCTCTATGCTCGGTGAGTCCTTGTAAATGGTTTATATATGCTGGAACTAGCAGCAACAGCTCTATGCTCGGTGAGTCCTTGTAAATGGTTTATATATGCTGGAACTAGCAGCAACAGCTCTATGCTCGGTGAGTCCTTGTAAATGGTTGATATATGCTGGAACTAGCAGCAACAGCTCTATGCTCGGTGAGTCCTTGTAAATGGTTTATATATGCTGGAACTAGGAGCAACAGCTCTATGCTCGGTGAGTCCTTGTAAATGGTTTATATATGTGGAACTAGCAGCAACAGCTCTATGCTCGGTGAGTCCTTGTAAATGGTTTATATATGCTGGAACCAGGAGCAACAGCTCTATGCTCGGTGAGTCCTTGTAAATGGTTTATATATGCTGGAACTAGGAGCAACAGCTCTATGCTTGGTGAGTCCTTGTAAATGGTCTATATATGCTGGAACTAGCAGCAACAGCTCTATGCTTGGTGAGTCCTTGTAAATGGTCTATATATGCTGGAACTAGCAGCAACAGCTCTATGCTTGGTGAGTCCTTGTAAATGGTTTATATATGCTGGAACTAGCAGCAACAGCTCTATGCTCGGTGAGTCCTTGTAAATGGTCTATATATGCTGGAACTAGGAGCAACAGCTCTATGCTCGGTGAGTCCTTGTAAATGGTCTATATATGCTGGAACTAGCAGCAACAGCTCTATGCTTGGTGAGTCCTTGTAAATGGTCTATATATGCTGGAACTAGCAGCAACAGCTCTATGCTCGGTGAGTGTGTGTGCTCTGTGTGGATCTCTGGGAGAACACTGTAGGCGGGGCTTAGTCCCTCTGGTGTGGCCTGATAGGAGAGCTCTACTCTGGGAGAACACTGTAGGCGGGGCTTAGTCCCTCTGGTGTGGCCTGTTAGGAGAGCTCTACTCTGGGAGAACACTGTAGGCGGGGCTTAGTCCCTCTGGTGTGGCCTAATAGGAGAGCTCTACTCTGGGAGAACACTGTAGGTGGGGCTTAGTCCCTCTGGTGTGGCCTGATAGGAGAGCTCTACTCTGGGAGAACATTGTAGGCGGGGCTTAGTCCCTCTGGTGTGGCCTGATAGGAGAGCTCTACTCTGGGAGAACACTGTAGGCGGTGCTTAGTCCCTCTGGTGCGGCCTGATAGGAGAGCTCTCCTCTGGGAGAACACTGTAGGCGGGGCTTAGTCCCTCTGGTGTGGCCTGATAGGAGAGCTCTACTCTGGGAGAACACTGTAGGCGGGGCTTAGTCCCTCTGGTGTGGCCTGATAGGAGAGCTCTACTCTGGGAGAACACTGTAGGCGGGGCTTAGTCCCTCTGGTGTGGCCTGATAGGAGAGCTCTACTCTGGGAGAACACTGTAGGCGGGGCTTAGTCCCTCTGGTGTGGCCTGTTAGGAGAGCTCTACTCTGGGAGAACACTGTAGGCGGGGCTTAGTCCCTCTGGTGTGGCCTGATAGGAGAGCTCTACTCTTGGAGAACACTGTAGGCGGGGCTTAGTCCCTCTGGTGTGGCCTAATAGGAGAGCTCTACTCTTGGAGAACACTGTAGGTGGGGCTTAGTCCCTCTGGTGTGGCCTGATAGGAGAGCTCTCCTCTGGGAGAACACTGTAGGCGGGGCTTAGTCCCTCTGGTGTGGCCTGATAGGAGAGCTCTACTCTGGGAGAACACTGTAGGCGGGGCTTAGTCCCTCTGGTGTGGCCTGTTAGGAGAGCTCTACTCTGGGAGAACACTGTAGGCGGGGCTTAGTCCCTCTGGTGTGGCCTGATAGGAGAGCTCTACTCTGGGAGAACACTGTAGGTGGGGCTTAGTCCCTCTGGTGTGGCCTGTTGGGGAACTCTCCTCTCCGGTCCTCTCTGTTACCTCCTTTCTAGTAGAAGAGGAAGTAACCGAGAGGACCAGCCTGGACAATGTAGAAAGTATCCAGGCTGGTCCTCTCTGTTATCTCCTCTGTGTTTTTGCTGATAGGAATGTTTACAGTCCACTGAGCCGCCTCTAAAGCCGTGTTTCTCAACCCTCCCTTCGGGGTCCCCCAGACGTTTCACATTGTTGTTGTAGCTCTCAACTAGCTCACCTGATTCACCTATTCAAGGGCTTGGCGATTAGTTGACGAGTTGAATCAGGTGGGGGTCCACGACGCAGCTAGAGTTTTTAATATCTAATCACAAACAGGGCTCAACACATATCTCTCATTTAACATTTACATTTAAGTCATTTAGCAGACGCTCTTATCCAGAGCGACTTACAAATTGGTGCATACACCTTATGACAACCAGTGGAACAGCCACTTGCATCTAAATCTTGTTGGGGGGAGAAGGATTACCTACCCTTACTTACCCTATCCTAGGTATTCCTTGAAGAGGTGGGGTTTCAGGTGTCTCCGGAAGGTGGTGATTGACTCCGCTGTCCTGGCGTCGTGAGGGAGTTTGTTCCACCATTGGGGGCCAGAGCAGCGAACAGTTTTGACTGGGCTGAGCGGGAACTGTACTTCCTCAGTGGTAGGGAGGCGAGCAGGCCAGAGGTGGATGAACGCAGTGCCCTTGTTTGGGTGTAGGGCCTGATCAGAGCCTGGAGGTACTGAGGTGCCGTTCCCCTCACAGCTCCGTAGGCGAGCACCATGGTCTTGTAGCGGATGCGAGCTTCAACTGGAAGCCAGTGGAGAGAGCGGAGGAGCGGGGTGACGTGGAGAGAACTTGGGAAGGTTGAACACCAGACGGGCTGCGGCGTTCTGGATGAGTTGTAGGGTTTAATGGCACAGGCAGGGAGCCCAGCCAACAGCGAGTTGCAGTAATCAAGACGGGAGATGACAAGTGCCTGGATTAGGACCTGCGCCGCTTCCTGTGTGAGGCAGGGTCGTACTCTGCGGATGTTGTAGAGCATGAACCTACAGGAACGGGACACCGCCTTGATGTTAGTTGAGAACGTCAGGGTGTTGTCCAGGATCACGCCAAGGTTCTTAGCGCTCTGGGAGGAGGACACAATGGAGTTGTCAACCGTGATGGCGAGATCATGGAATGGGCAGTCCTTCCCCGGGAGGAAGAGGAGCTCCGTCTTGCTGAGGTTCAGCTTGAGGTGGTGATCCGTCATCCACACTGATATGTCTGCCAGACATGCAGAGATGCGATTCGCCACCTGGTCATCAGAAGGGGGAAAGGAGAAGATTAATTGTGTGTCGTCTGCATAGCAATGATAGGAGAGACCATGTGAGGTTATGACAGAGCCAAGTGACTTGGTGTATAGCGAGAATAAGAGAGGGCCTAGAACAGAGCCCTGGGGGACACCAGTGGTGAGAGCGCGTGGTGAGGAGACAGATTCTCGCCACGCCACCTGGTAGGAGCGACCTGTCAGGTAGGACGCAATCCAAGCGTGGGCCGCGCCGGAGATGCCCAACTCGGAGAGGGTGGAGAGGAGGATCTGATGGTTCACAGTATCGAAGGCAGCCGATAGGTCTAGAAGGATGAGAGCAGAGGAGAGAGAGTTAGCTTTAGCAGTGCGGAGCGCCTCCGTGATACAGAGAAGAGCAGTCTCAGTTGAATGACTAGTCTTGAAACCTGACTGATTTGGATCAAGAAGGTCATTCTGAGAGAGATAGCGGTAGAGCTGGCCAAGGACGGCACGCTCAAGAGTTTTGGAGAGAAAAGAGAGAAGGGATACTGGTCTGTAGTTGTTGACATCGGAGGGATCGAGTGTAGGTTTTTTCAGAAGGGGTGCAACTCTCGCTCTCTTGAAGACGGGAGGGACGTAGCCAGCGGTCAGGGATGAGTTGATGAGCGAGGTGAGGTAAGGGAGAAGGTCTCCGGAAATGGTCTGGAGAAGAGAGGAGGGGATAGGGTCAAGCGGGCAGGTTGTTGGGCGGCCGGCCGTCACAAGACGCGAGATTTCATCTGGAGAGAGAGGGGAGAAAGAGGTCAGAGCATAGGGTAGGGCAGTGTGAGCAGAACCAGCGGTGTCGTTTGACTTAGCAAACGAGGATCGGATGTCATCGACCTTCTTTTCAAAATGGTTGACGAAGTCATCTGCAGAGAGGGAGGAGGGGGGGGGGGGATTCAGGAGGGAGGAGAAGGTGGCAAAGAGCTTCCTAGGGTTAGAGGCAGATGCTTGGAACTTAGAATGGTAGAAAGTGGCTTTAGCAGCAGAGACAGAGGAGGAAAATGTAGAGAGGAGGGAGTGAAAGGATGCCAGGTCCGCAGGGAGGCGAAGTTTTCCTCCATTTCCGCTCGGCTGCCCGGAGCCCTGTTCTGTGAGCTCGCAATGAGTCGTCGAGCCACGGAGCGGGAGGGGAGGACCGAGCCGGCCTGGAGGATAGGGGACATAGGGAGTCAAAGGATGCAGTAAGGGAGGAGAGGAGGGTTGAGGGAGGCAGAATCAGGAGATAGGTTGGAGAAAGTTTGAGCAGAGGGAAGAGAAGATAGGATGGAAGAGGAGAGAGTAGCGGGGGAGAGAGAGCGAAGGTTGGGACGGCGCGATACCATCCGAGTAGGGGCAGTGTGGGAAGTGTTGGATGAGAGCGAGAGGGAAAAGGATACAAGGTAGTGGTCGGAGACTTGGAGGGGAGTTGCAATGAGGTTAGTGGAAGAACAGCATCTAGTAAAGATGAGGTCAAGCGTATTGCCTGCCTTGTGAGTAGGGGGAAGGTGAGAGGGTGAGGTCAAAAGAGGAGAGGAGTGGAAAGAAGGAGGCAGAGAGGAATGAGTCAAAGGTAGACGTGGGGAGGTTAAAGTCGCCCAGAACTGTGAGAGGTGAGCCGTCCTCAGGAAAGGAGCTTATCAAGGCATCAAGCTCATTGATGAACTCTCCGAGGGAACCTGGAGGGCGATAAATGATAAGGATGTTAAGCTTGAAAGGGCTGGTAACTGTGACAGCATGGAATTCAAAGGAGGCAATAGACAGATGGGTAAGGGGAGAAAGAGAGAAAGACCACTTGGGAGAGATGAGGATCCCGGTGCCACCACCCCGCTGACCAGAAGCTCTCGGGGTGTGCGAGAACACGTGGGCGGACGAGGAGAGAGCAGTAGGAGTAGCAGTGTTATCTGTGGTGATCCATGTTTCCGTCAGTGCCAAGAAGTCAAGGGACTGGAGGGAGGCATAGGCTGAGATGAACTCTGCCTTGTTGGCCGCAGATTGGCAGTTCCAGAGGCTACCAGAGACCTGGAACTCCACGTGGGTCGTACGCGCTGGGACCACCAGGTTAGGGTGGTCGCGGCCACGCGGTGTGGAGCGTTTGTATGGTCTGTGCAGAGAGGAGAGAACAGGGATAGACAGACACATAGTTGACAGGCTACAGAAAAGGCTACGCTAATGCAAGGAAATTGGAATGACAAGCGGACTACACGTCTCGAATGTTCAGAAAGTTAGGCTTACGTAGCAAGAATCTTATTGACTAAAATGATTAAAATGATACAGTACTGCTAAAGTAGGCTAGCTGGCAGTAGCTGCGTTGTTGACACTACACTAATCAAGTCGTTCCGTTGAGTGTAATAATTTCTACAGTGCTGCTATTCGGGGCTAGCTGGCTAGCTAGCAGTGTTGTTTACGTTACGTTGAGTTAAAAGAACGACAATAGCTGGCTAGCTAACCTAGGAAATCGCTCTAGACTACACAATTATCTTTGAAACAAAGACGGCTATGTAGCTAGCTATGTAGCTAGCTACGATCAAACAAATCAAACCGTTGTACTGTAATGAAATGAAAATGTGATACTACCTGTGAATGCGACCGGGTTGTTGAGTTCTATTCAGTAGACGTTGGCTAGCTGTTAGCTGTTGGCTAGCTAGCAGAGTCTCCTACGTTAAGGACGACAAATAGCTGGCTAGCGAACCTCAGTGAATTAAGATAATCACTCCAAGGCTACACACACTAAACTACACAATTATCTTGGAAACAAAGACAGCTATGTAGCTAGCTAACACTGAACTAATCAAGTCGTACAATTGAGTGAATAGCACTACAGTGATGCTAATCTGTGTGCGTTAGCTAGCGTTGCTAGCTCCTGGGCGAATAGCAGTGAAGGCTACGTTAGGGCGACGAAATACGATAATTATGCAATTATCTCTGATACAAGGACGGCTATGTAGCTAGCTAAGAAGAATGGCTAAGATTATGTAGCTAGCTAACAGTAAACTAATCAAGTCGTACAGTTGAGTGAATAGCACTACAGTGATGCTAATCTGTGTGCGTTAGCTAGCGTTAGCTAGCTCCTGGGCGAATAGCAGTGAAGGCTACGTTAGGGCGACGAAATACGATAATTATGCAATTATCTCTGATACAAGGACGGCTATGTAGCTAGCTAAGAAGAATTGCTAAGATTAGACAAATCAACCGTTGTACTATAATGAAATGTAATGAAAAAGTTATACAACCTGCAGAGCGAAGTGCGAATGCGACCGCTCGCTCCAACCGGAACCGGAAGCTTAACACAGGGCTCAACTTACATATCTCTCAAACACAGGGCTCAACACACATATCTCTCAAACACAGGGCTCAACTTACATATCTCTCAAACACAGGGCTCAACATACATATCTCTCAAACACAAGGGCTCAACTTACATATCTCTCAAACACAGGGCTCAACACACATATCTCTCAAACACAGGGCTCAACACACATATCTCTCAAACACAGGGCTCAACACACATCTCTCAAACACAGGGCTCAACTTACATATCTCTCAAACACAGGGCTCAACTTACAGATCTCATCTCAAACACAGATCTCTCAAAATCAGCTCTCACAAACACAAGGCTCAACTCACAGGTCTCCTCTCAAACACAGGGCTCAACTCACAATTCTCTCACCCCAGGGGTAAACTCATAGATCTCTCAAACACATATCTCTCAAACACAGGGCTCAACTCACAGATCTCTCAAACACAGATGTCATAAACACAGGGCTCAACTCACAGATCTCTCAAACACAGATCTCTCAAACACATATCTCTCAAACACAGGGCTCAACTCACAGATCTCTCAAACACAGATGTCATAAACACAGGGCTCAACTCACAGATCTCTCAAACACAGATGTCATAAACACAGGGCTCAACTCACAGATCTCTCAAACACAGATGTCATAAACACAGGGCTCAACTCACAGATCTCTCAAACACAGATCTCTCAAACACAGATGTCATAAACACAGGGCTCAACTCACAGATCTCTCAAACACAGATCTCTCAAACACAGATGTCATAAACACAGGGCTCAACTCACAGATCTCTCAAACACAGATGTCATAAACACAGGGCTCAACTCACAGATCTCTCAAACACAGATGTCATAAACACAGGGCTCAACTCACAGATCTCTCAAACACAGATGTCATAAACACAGGGCTCAACTCACAGATCTCTCAAACACAGATGTCATAAACACAGGGCTCAACTCACAGATCTCTCAAACACAGATGTCATAAACACAGGGCTCAACTCACAGATCTCTCAAACACAGATGTCATAAACACAGGGCTCAACTCACAGATCTCTCAAACACAGATGTCATAAACACAGGGCTCAACTCACAGATCTCTCAAACACAGATATCATAAACACAGGGCTCAACTCACAGATCTCTCAAACACAGATGTCATAAACACAGGGCTCAACTCAGGTTGGCTGTGGAAACCAGTCAGAGGAAACAAGTTCATAGTCTAAGGTAATGTTCTGTTCTGTTAATCAGTGAACGACTTGATTAGTGTAGTGTCAACAACGCAGCTACTGCCAGCTAGCCTACTTCAGCAGTACTGTATCATTTTAATCATTTTAGTCAATAAGATTCTTGCTACGTAGCTTAACTTTCTGAACATTCGAGACGTGTAGTCCACTTGTCATTCCAATCTCCTTGCATTAGCGTAGCCTTTTCTGTAGCCTGTCAACTATGTGTCTGTCTATCCCTGTTCTCTCCTCTCTGCACAGACCATACAAACGCTCCACACCGCGTGGCCGCGCCACCCTAATCTGGTGGTCCCAGCGCGTACGACCCACGTGGAGTTCCAGGTCTCCGGTAGCCTCTGGAACTGCCGATCTGCGGCCAACAAGGCAGAGTTCATCTCAGCCTATGCCTCCCTCCAGTCCCTTGACTTCTTGGCACTGACGGAAACATGGATCACCACAGATAACACTGCTACTCCTACTGCTCTCTCCTCGTCCGCCCACGTGTTCTCGCACACCCCGAGAGCTTCTGGTCAGCGGGGTGGTGGCACCGGATCCTCATCTCTCCCAAGTGGTCTTTCTCTCTTTCTCCCTTACCCATCTGTCTATCGCCTCCTTTGAATTCCATGCTGTCACAGTTACCAGCCCTTTCAAGCTTAACATCCTTATCATTTATCGCCCTCCAGGTTCCCTCGGAGAGTTCATCAATGAGCTTGATGCCTTGATAAGCTCCTTTCCTGAGGACGGCTCACCTCTCACAGTTCTGGGCGACTTTAACCTCCCCACGTCTACCTTTGACTCATTCCTCTCTGCCTCCTTCTTTCCACTCCTCTCCTCTTTTGACCTCACCCTCTCACCTTCCCCCTACTCACAAGGCAGGCAATACGCTTGACCTCATCTTTACTAGATGCTGTTCTTCCACTAACCTCATTGCAACTCCCTCCAAGTCTCCGACCACTACCTTGTATCCTTTTCCCTCTCGCTCTCATCCAACACTTCCCACACTGCCCCTACTCGGATGGTATCGCGCCGTCCCAACCTTCGCTCTCTCTCCCCGCTACTCTCTCCTCTTCCATCCTATCATCTCTTCCCTCTGCTCAAACTTTCTCCAACCTATCTCCTGATTCTGCCTCCTCAACCCTCCTCTCCTCCCTTTCTGCATCCTTTGACTCTCTATGTCCCCTATCCTCCAGGCCGGCTCGGTCCTCCCCTCCCGCTCCGTGGCTCGACGACTCATTGCGAGCTCACAGAACAGGGCTCCGGGCAGCCGAGCGGAAATGGAGGAAAACTCGCCTCCCTGCGGACCTGGCATCCTTTCACTCCCTCCTCTCTACATTTTCCTCCTCTGTCTCTGCTGCTAAAGCCACTTTCTACCATTCTAAATTCCAAGCATCTGCCTCTAACCCTAGGAAGCTCTTTGCCACCTTCTCCTCCCTCCTGAATCCTCCCTCCCCCTCCCTCTCTGCAGATGACTTCGTCAACCATTTTGAAAAGAAGGTCGACGACATCCGATCCTCGTTTGCTAAGTCAAACGACACCGCTGGTTCTGCTCACACTGCCCTACCCTATGCTCTGACCTCTTTCTCCCCTCTCTCTCCAGATGAAATCTTGCGTCTTGTGACGGCCGGCCGCCCAACAACCTGCCCGCTTGACCCTATCCCCTCCTCTCTTCTCCAGACCATTTCCGGAGACCTTCTCCCTTACCTCACCTCGCTCATCAACTCATCCCTGACCGCTGGCTACGTCCCTCCCATCTTCAAGAGAGCGAGAGTTGCACCCCTTCTGAAAAAACCTACACTCGATCCCTCCGATGTCAACAACTACAGACCAGTATCCCTTCTCTCTTTTCTCTCCAAAACTCTTGAGCGTGCCGTCCTTGGCCAGCTCTACCGCTATCTCTCTCAGAATGACCTTCTTGATCCAAATCAGTCAGGTTTCAAGACTAGTCATTCAACTGAGACTGCTCTTCTCTGTATCACGGAGGCGCTCCGCACTGCTAAAGCTAACTCTCTCTCCTCTGCTCTCATCCTTCTAGACCTATCGGCTGCCTTCGATACTGTGAACCATCAGATCCTCCTCTCCACCCTCTCCGAGTTGGGCATCTCCGGCGCGGCCCACGCTTGGATTGCGTCCTACCTGACAGGTCGCTCCTACCAGGTGGCGTGGCGAGAATCTGTCTCCTCACCACGCGCTCTCACCACTGGTGTCCCCAGGGCTCTGTTCTAGGCCCTCTCTTATTCTCGCTATACACCAAGTCACTTGGCTCTGTCATAACCTCACATGGTCTCTCCTATCATTGCTATGCAGACGACACACAATTAATCTTCTCCTTTCCCCTTCTGATGACCAGGTGGCGAATCGCATCTCTGCATGTCTGGCAGACATATCAGTGTGGATGACGGATCACCACCTCAAGCTGAACCTCAGCAAGACGGAGCTCCTCTTCCTCCCGGGAAGGACTGCCCGTTCCATGATCTCGCCATCACGGTTGACAACTCCATTGTGTCCTCCTCCCAGAGCGCTAAGAACCTTGGCGTGATCCTGGACAACACCCTGTCGTTCTCAACTAACATCAAGGCGGTGTCCCGTTCCTGTAGGTTCATGCTCTACAACATCCGCAGAGTACGACCCTGCCTCACACAGGAAGCGGCGCAGGTCCTAATCCAGGCACTTGTCATCTCCCGTCTTGATTACTGCAACTCGCTGTTGGCTGGGCTCCCTGCCTGTGCCATTAAACCCTACAACTCATCCAGAACGCCGCAGCCCGTCTGGTGTTCAACCTTCCCAAGTTCTCTCACGTCACCCCGCTCCTCCGCTCTCTCCACTGGCTTCCAGTTGAAGCTCGCATCCGCTACAAGACCATGGTGCTTGCCTACGGAGCTGTGAGGGGAACGGCACCTCAGTACCTCCAGGCTCTGATCAGGCCCTACACCCAAACAAGGGCACTGCGTTCATCCACCTCTGGCCTGCTCGCCTCCCTACCACTGAGGAAGTACAGTTCCCGCTCAGCCCAGTCAAAACTGTTCACTGCTCTGGCCCCCAATGGTGGAACAAACTCCCTCACGACGCCAGGACAGCGGAGTCAATCACCACCTTCCGGAGACACCTGAAACCCCACCTCTTCAAGGAATACCTAGGATAGGGTATGTCATAAGGTGTATGCACCAATTTGTAAGTCGCTCTGGATAAGAGTGTCTGCTAAATGACTTAAATGTAAATGTAAATGTGATAATTGTATACCTGGAGGGAAAAAAACACATACTGTAAGGGCAAAATCATTTCAAACCTCAAGGTAAAATCCTATAAATCTAGATGACGGTAGCCTAAATCTATTCTGATGCAATCAACTGTCCTTGTTCCTTCAGACTGAGTAGTCCCTGTTCCTTCAGACTGAGTAGTCCCTGGTCCGTCAGACTGAGTAGTCCCTGTTCCTTCAGACTGAGTAGTCCCTGTTCCTTCAGACTGAGTAGTCCCTGTTCCTTCAGACTGAGTAGTCCCTGTTCCTTCAGACTGAGTAGTCCCTGTTCCTTCAGACTGAGTAGTCCCTGGTCCTTCAGACTGAGTAGTCCCTGGTCCTTCAGACTGAGTAGTCCCTGGTCCTTCAGACTGAGTAGTCCCTGGTCCTTCAGACTGAGTAGTCCCTGGTCCTTCAGACTGAGTAGTCCCTGGTCCTTCAGACTGAGTAGTCCCTGGTCCTTCAGACTGAGTAGTCCCTGGTCCTTCAGACTGAGTAGTCCCTGGTCCTTTAGACTGAGTAGTCCCTGGTCCTTTAGACTGAGTAGTCCCTGGTCCTTTAGACTGAGTAGTCCCTGGTCCTTTAGACTGAGTAGTCCCTGGTCCTTTAGACTGAGTAGTCCCTGGTCCTTTAGACTGAGTAGTCCCTGGTCCTTCAGACTGAGTAGTCCCTGGTCCTTCAGACTGAGTAGTCCCTGGTCCTTCAGACTGGGTAGTCCCTGGTCCTTCAGACTGGGTAGTCCCTGGTCCTTCAGACTGGGTAGTCCCTGGTCCTTCAGACTGAGTAGTCCCTGGTCCTTCAGACTGAGTAGTCCCTGGTCCTTCAGACTGGGTAGTCCCTGGTCCTTCAGACTGAGTAGTCCCTGGTCCTTCAGACTGGGTAGTCCCTGGTCCTTCAGACTGAGTAGTCCCTGGTCCTTCAGACTGAGTAGTCCCTGGTTCTTCAGACTGAGTAGTCCCTGGTCCTTCAGACTGAGTAGTCCCTGGTCCTTCAGACTGGGTAGTCCCTGGTCCTTCAGACTGAGTAGTCCCTGGTCCTTCAGACTGAGTAGTCCCTGGTCCTTCAGACTGAGTAGTCCCTGGTCCTTCAGACTGAGTAGTCCCTGGTCCTTCAGACTGAGTAGTCCCTGGTCCTTCAGACTGAGTAGTCCCTGTTCCTTCAGACTGAGTAGTCCCTGTTCCTTCAGACTGAGTAGTCCCTGGTCCTTCAGACTGAGTAGTCCCTGGTCCTTCAGACTGAGTAGTCCCTGGTCCTTCAGACTGAGTAGTCCCTGGTCCTTCAGACTGAGTAGTCCCTGGTCCTTCAGACTGAGTAGTCCCTGGTCCTTCAGACTGAGTAGTCCCTGGTCCTTCAGACTGAGTAGTCCCTGGTCCTTCAGACTGAGTAGTCCCTGGTCCTTCAGACTGAGTAGTCCCTGGTCCTTTAGACTGAGTAGTCCCTGGTCCTTCAGACTGAGTAGTCCCTGGTCCTTCAGACTGAGTAGTCCCTGGTCCTTCAGACTGAGTAGTCCCTGGTCCTTCAGACTGAGTAGTCCCTGGTCCTTTAGACTGAGTAGTCCCTGGTCCTTTAGACTGAGTAGTCCCTGGTCCTTTAGACTGAGTAGTCCCTGTTCCTTTAGACTGAGTAGTCCCTGTTCCTTTAGGCTGAGTAGTCCCTGGTCCTTTAGACTGAGTAGTCCCTGTTTTGTGTGGGGTCTTATTGAAGGAGTACGGCCAGCCCATAGCCCTGATATGGCTAGCTTATGATGTCATAGACAGCTACACTCTTAGGAAGAAAAAAACAGGTTCTAAGAAGCTTATGATGTCATAGACAGCTACACTCTTAGGAAAAAAAAACAGGTTCTAAGAAGCTTATGATGTCATAGACAGCTACACTCTTAGGAAGAAATAAAACAGGTTCCAAGAAGCTTATGATGTCATAGACAGCTACACTCTTAGGAAGAAATAAAACAGGTTCCAAGAAGCTTATGATGTCATAGACAGCTACACTCTTAGAAAGAAAATAAGGTTCCGGAAGTTTTATTTGTCCGTCCCCATTGCCATTGTCCTTCTGTAGCTCAGTTGGTAGAGCACGGCGCTTGTAACGCCAGGGTAGTGGGTTCGATTCCTGGGACCACCCATACTTAGAATGTATGCACACATGACTGTAAGTCGCTTTGTATAAAAGCGTCTGCTAAATGGCATATATTATATTATTATATTATTATTAGAAGAACCCATCAGCAGCAGTGGGCTGGCTTAACTGGGACGTTAGAGCTGACCTATCCCCTCCGTGTTAGTTCCCGGTGTCCCTCTGCAAGAGGTAGGAGGGGGCAGAGGCAGGCACTCAGGAGCCTCCTCAACACTCTACCTCCCACTAGCCACCCTGCTCAACGGCTGACATGACCAGCACTCAGGTACGACTCACTACTGAACTTTACACAATAACGTAACTCTGTGTCTTTTAAGGTAAGATGTACGCTACAGCTTTATTCTGCAGAAACACTAAACACGTTTTAGTTTGTTCTTCTACTCAAGAAAGGTCTGGCGTGTGATAAAGCAATCTGATTTTGTCCGAATACTCATCATTACCATGAGGTTGTAGGCAGTATTCCCGAGTTAATGTGAGGGTTAAGGACCACTTGAAATGACTTGAGTATTTTAGACTTTTTGTGTTTTGGCAGAGAGACTGGAGTGGACCCGATACAACCGGTTATTTCATGGCAAATTTTAAACTTAATCAACAATTTTACCTTAAAAACACTAAGCGGGTTAATTTTAAAAGACTTCTCTTGAATCAGTTTGTCAGATTACCATCCAAGCAATCATTAAACATGGTTTTCCTCCGCCCAGAGCTGGAATTAAAGCAGCAAAATGCTATTTATATGCAAATATGAATAATAAATAAATAAACGGCTTCCCGCACTAATAGAATCTTACCGGTGCTGCTGGCTGAAACAATGAATAATTACCACAACAACAAAAAATTCTCATTCTAATGAATAGGAATGTTTAGATTCATTCTAATGAATAGGAATGTTTAGATTCATTCTCATTCTAATGAATAGGAATGTTTAGATTCATTCTAATGAATAGGAATGTTTAGATTCATTCTCATTCTAATGAATAGGAATGTTTAGATTCATTCTAATGAATAGGAATGTTTAGATTCATTCTCATTCTAATGAATAGGAATGTTTAGATTCATTCTGATTCTAATGAATAGGAATGTTTAGATTCATTCTAATGAATAGGAATGTTTAGATTCATTCTCATTCTAATGAATAGGAATGTTTAGATTCATTCTGATTCTAATGAATAGGAATGTTTAGATTCATTCTCATTCTAATGAATAGGAATGTTTAGATTCATTCTCATTCTAATGAATAGGAATGTTTAGATTCATTCTGATTCTAATGAATAGGAATGTTTAGATTCATTCTCATTCTAATGAATAGGAATGTTTAGATTCATTCTCATTCTAATGAATAGGAATGTTTAGATTCATTCTCATTCTAATGAATAGGAATGTTTAGATTCATTCTCATTCTAATGAATATGAATGTTTAGATTCATTCTCATTCTAATGAATAAGAATGTTTAGATTCATTCTCATTCTAATGAATATGAATGTTTAGATTCATTCTCATTCTAATGAATAGGAATGTTTAGATTAATTCTCATTCTAATTAATAGGAATGTTTAGATTCATTCTCATTCTAATGAATAGGAATGTTTAGATTCATTCTCATTCTAATGAATAGGAATGTTTAGATTCATTCTCATTCTAATGAATGGGAATGTTTAGATTCATTCTCATTCTAATGAATAGGAATGTTTAGATTCATTCTCATTCTAATGAATAGGAATGTTTAGATTCATTCTCATTCTAATGAATGGGAATGTTTAGATTCATTCTCATTCTAATGAATAGGAATGTTTAGATTCATTCTCATTCTAATGAATAAGAATGTTTAGATTAATTCTCATTCTAATGAATAGGAATGTTTAGATTCATTCTCATTTTGGAAACGTAATTTAAAGGTTTTTAAAAGCTATTTTCTGTCTCACAGCTCTTCTACAGTAGATATGAGGACAACAGCGGCATCCTGAGCTGACAAAGAAACACTTCATTGAAGGAACAAGAGGCTGGTGAGTGGTGGGTTTACAATATATTGATGCAAAAAAAAAAACTGTTTTTTTTTGTTGAAGTTATGAGTTTTTATGTCTCTAAAGAAATTGTCCAATATCAGGATTGGATAAACATTGTGGATAAACAATGTTGAACACATACTACACAATATCAGGATTGGATATTCATCGTTGTTTATTGACATTGTTTTATCGCTATAAAAGTTGTACAACGTATAGCTTCATAGGTACCAACGATCTATATAACCCTGTTTCCTCGTCCATTCTGAGGAAACATCCATGTGTCTTATGGACAGGCCCTCTGATCAGCAGCACTTCCTTAATAAGATGCACCTCCTCAGGATCATGAAGAGAACCCAGTCACCCCACAGAGAGACCGTTTCCCCTGTCCTCTCATACTACTCAGAGCCAGCCTACCTGCAGCACCGTAAGGTAGAGTACAGGAACAGCAGCTACTAAGTCATCTTCATACAGACACTATCCTCTCTTCTAACACTCTGGAATAGGGTTTAGGGAAAGCACAGGCTTCTTGGGTCTACGACCCTCTACGCCCTTCCTGTAGATCTGGAAAGGTCAGATAAGGGTTTCAGACAGAGCATCATATGAACACAACCCCCCCCCCCCTGTCTACGACCCTCTACGCCCTTCCTGTAGATCTGGAAAGGTCAGATAGGGGTTTCAGACAGAGCATCATATGAACCCCCCCCTGTCTACGACCCTCTACGCCCTTCCTGTAGATCTGGAAAGGTCAGATAGGGTTTCAGACAGAGCATCATATGAACCCCCGTCTACGACCCTCTACGCCCTTCCTGTAGATCTGGAAAGGTCAGATAGGGGTTTCAGACAGAGCATCATATGACCCCCCTGTCTATGACCCTCTACGCCCTTCCTGTAGATCTGGAAAGGTCAGATAGGGGTTTCAGACAGAGCATCATATGAACCCCCTGTCTACGACCCTCTACGCCCTTCCTGTAGATCTGGAAAGGTCAGATAAGGGTTTCAGACAGAGCATCATATGAACCCCCCCCTGTCTATGACCCTCTACGCCCTTCCTGTAGATCTGGAAAGGTCAGATAGGGGTTTCAGACAGAGCATCATATGAACCCCCTGTCTATGACCCTCTACGCCCTTCCTGTAGATCTGGAAAGGTCAGATAAGGGTTTCAGACAGAGCATCATATGAACCCCCTGTCTATGACCCTCTACGCCCTTCCTGTAGATCTGGAAAGGTCAGATAGGGGTTTCAGACAGAGCATCATATGAACCCCCCCTGTCTATGACCCTCTACGCCCTTCCTGTAGATCTGGAAAGGTCAGATAAGGGTTTCAGACAGAGCATCATATGAACCCCCCCGTCTACGACCCTCTACGCCCTTCCTGTAGATCTGGAAAGGTCAGATAGGGGTTTCAGACAGAGCATCATATGAACCCCCCCCTGTCTACGACCCTCTACGCCCTTCCTGTAGATCTGGAAAGGTCAGATAAGGGTTTCAGACAGAGCATCATATGAACCCCCCTGTCTATGACCCTCTACGCCCTTCCTGTAGATCTGGAAAGGTCAGATAGGGGTTTCAGACAGAGCATCATATGAACCCCCCTATGACCCTCTACGCCAGGGGTGTCAAACTCATTTCGCATCGTGGGCCACATACGGCCTAGGGAGATGTCAAGTGGGCCGGACCATTAAAATTATACCATACTCTGCTATAAATAACCAAAATATCATGTCTTTCCTTTGTTTTGGTGTAAAGAAGCACAAGAACATTAGGAAAATATTGAAATTTAATGAACTATCCTTTTACAAAACATTTCATGAAACACCTCATATTTACTTAGACAAATGTGCAATTTACTTTTATCATTCACAAATATGCATTGCAACTGATCCCACTGATTGTACAAAGGCACAAAACTTTAATTGGTACTGAAAAATATAGTAATGCACTTTAAGATTAAATGAGACTTTTAAAGAAAGGAATTTTTAAACCACTTACACATACGCATATAAAATCTAAATGTAATCCCTGCGTACACCTTACAAACTAAGGAGAGTGATTTTAAATGTGTAATGAAGAAAGTGTTCGCCTGTCCTGTAAATCTGTAAACTTCATACATGAAACATACATACACATACAATACATACTGAAAATTTATGGAGTTGTATGAACAGTAGAATTCCATCACACAACTTGGCATCTTTTGGCCTGTACAAGTGCATCAACACCAGGTGTCATGTCCTGACTAGCTGTCACTTTCAGAATGTCATTTAAGTGCTTGTTTGTGAGCCTTGAACGCATTTTTGTTTTATTGATATTCATCACTGAGAAAATTTGTTCACAAAGGTAGGTTGTCCCAAACATGCACAAAATTTTAGCAGCCAGGGCTGTTAATTTGGGGTACCCTGGTAGTAGATACTGATAAAATCTGTCCAGACCTACAGAGGCAAATTTGCCCTTCAAATCTGCATCACACTGCAAATCAATTATCTCTAGCTGAATTTCGACCGGCAGATCAGAAGCTTTAACTGTGAAAGGTGAGCGAAAAACTGAAAATTCTGTCTCAAGTTCACCAAATACCTGAAAACGTTTCTCAAACTCCCGCAGTAGTCCTGCAATTTTGTCTTTGTACCGTTTCATGTCCGCATCAGGTCTGGTCACACACACATCTCTCAGACAGGGAAATGAGCAGGGTTGCCATTTGCCAGTTGCATCTCCCACAAAGTCAGCTTCAACTTAAATGCATGTATGTTGTCAGAAAACTGTGTGACAACTTTTTTTGCGGCCTTGCAACATTTTGTTCAGATTGTTCAAGTGTTCAGTAATATCAACCAAGAATGCAAGGTCCCGTAGCCATTCCTGAGATTGTAATTCCAACACCGGTTTTCCTTTTTCTCCATGAACTGTCCGATTTCCTCTCGTAGATCAAAGAAATGCCTCAGCACAGCGCCTCGGCTTAACCATCTCACTTCAGTGTGGTATGGCAGGCTGTGGGTAATGTTGCTGTCGCTGAGAAGTTTGTCAAACTGACGATGGTTCAGACCTCTGGTCCGGATGAAATTTACAGTGCGAACAACCACCTCCATGACGTGGTCCATTTTCAGCGACTTGCAACACAATGCCTCCTGGTGCAAAATACAGTGAAATGTCCAGAAACGATCTCCTCCATTAAGGGCTTGTACTTTGTCTTTGAACTTTGTCGCGACACCTGCTTTCTTTCCGACCATGGATGGCGCGCCGTCTGTAGCCAGGCTGACAGCGCGGGACCAGTCCACTCCAACTCTGTCCAATGCAGCAACGACAGAGCCGAAAATGTCCTCGGCTGTTGTGGTGTCCATCATTGGCACCAACTCAAGAAACTCTTCAGTAACAGTCAATGTCTCATCAACTCCTCGAATAAATATGGCCAGTTGGGCCACGTCTGTGATGTCAGTGCTCTCGTCAATTGCCACGGAAAATGCAATAAATGACTTGACTCTCTGTTTCAATTGACTGTCTAAATCTGCCGATAGTTCGAAATCCTCTCTGCTATAGTATTCCTCGTCAGGCTAATATTGGCAAAAGCTTGTCGCTTCTCGGGACATACAAGTTCAGCCGCCTTCATCATGCATCGTTTAACAAAGTCACCGTCGGAATACGGCTTCGATGCTAATGCTATTTCGCTAGCAATTAGGTAGCTGGCTTTTACCGCTGCTTCACTGACTTCTCGGCTCTGGATGAAAGTTGACTGCTGTTTCCTCAGACCCGCCAGCAATTCGTTAATCTTATCTCTTCTCAGTTGTCCTTGCAAGCCGTCATATTTTTCGCTGTGATGAGTCTCGTAGTGGCGTCGAATATTATATTCCTTCAATACCGAAACTTGTTGCAAACACACCAAGCACAAAGGTTTTCCGTGCATCTCTGTAAATAAATAGGACGTGGTCCATTTTTCTTTGAAAATTCTACACTCCTTATCTACTTTTCTCCGTTTGGATAACGACATTATGGCTAATGAGGGTGTAGCGGAGAGGTAGAGACCAAGGTATTAACAACGTCGTAACAAGCAGCAGATGGCGCATTGATACCGTCTGCTGTTTTCAGTCTGTCTCAGTGATGCGGCTTGTCTTCTACTCTGATGGAAAGAGTGCGCCCCTTAGCGGATAATCCATGAATTGCAGCGAATTAAAAATATTAATTCCATGTCTTTTATGCATTTTTTCCACTTTCAAATTATCCTGCGGGCCTGATCGAACCTCCTTGGGGGCCGGTTCCGGCCCGCGGGCCGTATGTTTGACACCCCTGCTCTACGCCCTTCCTGTAGATCTGGAAAGGTCAGATAAGGGTTTCAGACAGAGCATCATATGAACCCCCTGTCTATGACCCTCTACGCCCTTCCTGTAGATCTGGAAAGGTCAGATAGGGGTTTCAGACAGAGCATCATATGAACCCCCCCTGTCTATGACCCTCTACGCCCTTCCTGTAGATCTGGAAAGGTCAGATAAGGGTTTCAGACAGAGCATCATATGAACCCCCCCTGTCTATGACCCTCTACTCCCTTCCTGTAGATCTGGAAAGGTCAGATAGGGGTTTCAGACAGAGCATCATATGAACACAACCCCCCCCCCCCTGTCTACGACCCTCTACGCCCTTCCTGTAGATCTGGAAAGGTCAGATAGGGGTTTCAGACAGAGCATCATATGAACCCCCCTGTCTATGACCCTCTACGCCCTTCCTGTAGATCTGGAAAGGTCAGATAGGGGTTTCAGACAGAGCATCATATGAACACAACCCCCCCCCCCCTGTCTACGACCCTCTACGCCCTTCCTGTAGATCTGGAAAGGTCAGATAGGGGTTTCAGACAGAGCATCATATGAACACAACCCCCCTCTGTGTTTTCATTTGGTTCAGGATGTGACTAGAGATCTGGCCCCGCTGCCTGGTGCAACGAGAAGAGGAGCCCTGGATGAGGAAGACCAGGAAGAGACGCTGAGCCTACGGAGCATGCCCAGTACGAGAAGCACCCTGAGTCACGCCTCAAAGGTGAAAAGGTCACGGGGCTTCCCGAAGAGACACACCGTCCCCGAGCTCAGACTGCCCCCTGTTACTAAGATTCATCCTGACCCCAGGTACTTCCTCACTTCTTTCATTGACATGTTTCGATCAAGGCCGCTCCT
Source organism: Oncorhynchus keta (assembly GCF_023373465.1). Classification (NCBI taxonomy): domain Eukaryota; kingdom Metazoa; phylum Chordata; class Actinopteri; order Salmoniformes; family Salmonidae; genus Oncorhynchus; species Oncorhynchus keta. The sequence goes on from NW_026289931.1 coordinate 48,830, forward strand.
CGCCATGCAACACTTCCTGTCCCTGAGGGGAAATGCTTTGGATGGAACTGGAGTCAATATAACCCCATGCCTTTGAGTCAATATAATCCCATGCCTTTGAGTCAATATAATCCCATGCCTTTGAGTCAATATAATCCCATGTCTATATGAGTCAATATGACCCCATGCCTTTGAGTCAATATAATCCCATGTCTATATGAGTCAATATGACCCCATGCCTTTGAGTCAATATAATCCCATGCCTTTGAGTCAATATAATCCCATGCCTTTGAGTCAATATAACCCCATGTCTATATGAGTCAATATAATCCCATGTCTATATGAGTCAATATAACCCCATGTCTATATGAGTCAATATAACCCCATGTCTATATGAGTCAATATAACCCCATGTCTATATGAGTCAATATGACCCCATGTCTATATGAGTCAATATGACCCCATGTCTATATGAGTCAATATGACCCCATGTCTATATGAGTCAATATGACCCCATGTCTATATGAGTCAATATAATCCCATGTCTATATGAGTCAATATAACCCCATGTCTATATGAGTCAATATAACCCCATGTCTATATGAGTCAATATAATCCAATGTCTATATGAGTCAATATAACCCCATGCCTTTGAGTCAATATAATCCCATGTCTATATGAGTCAATATAACCCCATGTCTATATGAGTCAATATAATCCCATGTCTATATGAGTCAATATGACCCCATGTCTATATGAGTCAATATAACCCCATGCCTTTGAGTCAATATAATCCCATGTCTATATGAGTCAATATAACCCCATGCCTATATGAGTCAATATAACCCCATGTCTATATGAGTCAATATAACCCCATGTCTATATGAGTCAATATAATCCCATGCCTGTATGAGTCAATATAACCCCATGTCTATATGAGTCAATATGACCCCATGTCTGTATGAGTCAATATAACCCCATGTCTATATGAGTCAATATGACCCCATGTATATATGAGTCAATATAACTCAATGTCTATGTGAGTCAATATGACCCCATGTCTATATGAGTCAATATAACCTAATGTCTATATGAGTCAATATAACCCCATGTCTATATGAGTCAATAGGACCCATTGTCTATATGAGTCAATATAACCCCATGTCTATATGAGTCAATATAACCCCATGTCTATATGAGTCAATAGGACCCATTGTCTATATGAGTCAATATAACCCCATGTCTATATGAGTCAATATAACCCCATGTCTATATGAGTCAATATAACCCCATGTCTATATGAGTCAATATAACCCCATGTCTATATGAGTCAATGTAACCCCATGTGTATACACAGAGTACACCAGACATTAGGAACCTAATAGTGAGTTGCACCCCCCCTTTCGCACTCAGAACAGCATCAGTTTGTCAGGGCATGGACTCCACAAGGTGTTGAAAGCGTTCCACAGGGATGCTGACCCACTCCAGTGCTTCCCACAGTTGTGTCAAGTTGGCTTGATGTCCTTCGGGTGGTGGGCCATTCTCGATACACACAGGAAACTACTAAGAGTGAAAAACACAGCAGCATTGCAGTTCTTGACAAAAACCGGTGCGCCTGGCACCTACTACCATACCCTGTTCAAAGGCTTTTAAATATTTTATCTTGCCCATTCACCCTCTGAATGGCTCACATACACAATCCATGTCTCAATTGTCTCAAGGCTTAAAACTAAAATAAGGATTTAACCTGTCTCCTCCCTTCCATCCACACTGATTGAAGTGGATTTAACAGGTGACATCAATAAGGGATCATAGCTTCTTTCACCTGGATTCACCTGGTCAGTCTACAGTGTGTCATGGAAAGAGCAGGTGTTCCTAATATTTTATCACTCAGTACATGTTTCTTTATGTTTGTCATAGAGCCAGTCTGGAATTGAGGGGTACTGGCTACCTGAGATGTTCCAGACTTCCACCCATCATCAAATCTACCAGAACCCACGAGCCTCTGCACCAGGAAAGACCCGCAGGTCCAGCTGGGTACAGGTTAGATACCTTTCTCAATGTAGGTTCTAACTAATTACTCACGGCCCAATTTGAGGAAGAGGAGCTACTCACAAAGTAACTCTACAGGGGCATCAGGACACACCCCTGGGGACCCCGCCACAGTCCTGCTAATAATGGAGTCTCACGCTTCTCCCCACCCAGGTATAGTCTATATACAGCAATCATCCCTCCCCAGGTATAGTCTATATACAGCAATCATCCCTCCCCAGGTATAGTCTACATACAGTAATCATCCCTCCCCAGGTGTAGTCTACATACAGCAATCATCCCTCCCCAGGTATAGTCTACATACAGCAATCATCCCTCCCCAGGTGTAGTCTATATACAGCAATCATCCCTCCCCAGGTATAGTCTATATACAGCAATCATCCCTCCCCAGGTGTAGTCTACATACAGCAATCATCCCTCCCCAGGTATAGTCTACATACAGCAATCATCCCTCCCCAGGTGTAGTCTACATACAGCAATCATCCCTCCCCAGGTATAGTCTACATACAGTAATCATCCCTCCCCAGGTATAGTCTACATACAGTAATCATCCCTCCCCAGGTATAGTCTACATACAGTAATCATCCCTCCCCAGGTGTAGTCTATATACAGTAATCATCCCTCCCCAGGTATAGTCTACATACAGTAATCATCCCTCCCCAGGTGTAGTCTACGTACAGTAATCTGTTTTCACAGCTTTAGCTCCTCTAAATATGAGTGTCTTGTTCGTTAAATTCATGGCAACAAATGAAAAGAGAGGTGAAGAGGAGAAAGAAGTGCCTCGTCAATATCTCCGGCAGCAGACAATCGCGGTCTCATTTTCTGCTTATTAATGATTTAAAGGCTGGTTAGTCTGCTGCCTGAGGCAGGAGGAAACGGGGGGGGGAGCAGGAGGAGAACGGGGGGGAAGCAGGAGGAGAGGAACTCTGAGACATTCATTTAACTATCTGGTTCGAGAAAGAGGGAGAGAGCAGTTGGAGAGAGAGGTTAAGAGCCTGAGCTGAACTGGAGAGTTGTGAGGGCCATGCAGATTACACACACACACACACACACACACACACACACACACACACACACACACACACACACACACACACACACACACACACACACACACACACACACACACACACCACAATCTCCTCTAGCATGGAACGCAGTTGGACTAATAAAACGGCCGTAAAGTGGCTCAATATGAAATAAAAAGGAAGACGTGCTTCTGGAATGCAAACAGCCAATAGGAGGGCTAGCTTTCTGTCAAACAGCCAATACGGAGGGATAGCTTTCTGTCCAACAGCCAATATGGAGAGCTAGCTTTCTGTCCAACAGCCAATACGGAGGACTAGCTTTCTATCGAACAGCCAATACGGAGAGCTAGCTTTCTGTCAAACAGCCAATACGGAGGGCTAGCTTTCTATCAAACAGCCAATACGGAGGGCTAGCTTTCTGTCCAACAGCCAATACGGAGAGCTAGCTTTCTGTCAAACAGCCAATACGGAGGGCTAGCTTTCTGTCCAACAGCCAATACGGAGGGCTAGCTTTCTGTCCAACAGCCAATACGGAGGGCTAGCTTTCTGTCCAACAGCCAATACGGAGGGCTAGCTTTCTGTCAAACAGCCAATACGGAGGGCTAGCTTTCTGTCCAACAGCCAATACGGAGGGCTAGCTTTCTGTCCAACAGCCAATACGGAGGGCTAGCTTTCTGTCCAACAGCCAATACGGAGGGCTAGCTTTCTGTCCAACAGCCAATACGGAGGGCTAGCTTTCTGTCCAACAGCCAATACGGAGGGCTAGCTTTCTGTCCAACAGCCAATACGGAGGGCTAGCTTTCTGTCCAACAGCCAATACGGAGGGCTAGCTTTCTGTAGAACAGCCAATACGGAGGGCTAGCTTTCTGTCAAACAGCCAATACGGAGGGCTAGCTTTGGGGGCAGGAGGAGAACGGAGGGGGGAAGCAGGATAATAATCCATTAACTATAAGTGATATTGGAGTTTCGGTGTTCCTTTTTGGATAAAGTGAAAATGTCAAAGCATCATTCGTGGAACGAACAAACTGCTAGTGATTCAAATGTTTTATTGGTCTTTTATTGAATTGAGATTATCCATCTCTGACACGATAATGAGAAGATTCAGAACAATTCCTAAAACCGAGGATGGATCTCTCCAGGGATATAAAACACGAGCTTGTTTTGGACAATACACCGTGCTGCCGTGTTCACTCTGCAAACTGACTCTGACAATAAATGTCAATGTACAACATATTATACTCTAAATGCCAGCCGTTTTCCACACAGAGAGAGAAAACATGAAATCCCTTTTCAAAACATGTTAGAAATCAGAGCACCTCCATGTCCCTGTTGTCTCTGTGTCTCTCTGCTTTGCATGATGGTAAGACTGAATTCTCAGTCTCTATTCACATTTAGTCTATCACCTGTTGTTGTAGGTCTGAGAAGCAGGGAGATGTTCCCCCTGGACTTCCTGAGAAGAAGGGAGATGTTCCCCCTGGACTTCCTGAGAAGAAGGGAGATGTTCCCCCTGGACTTCCTGAGAAGAAGGGAGATGTTCCCCCTGGACTTCCTGAGAAGAAGGGAGATGTTCCCCCTGGACTTCCTGAGAAGAAGGGAGATGTTCCCTCTGGACTTCCTGAGAAGAAGGGAGATGTTCCCTCTGGACTTCCTGAGAAGAAGGGAGATGTTCCCTCTGGACTTCCTGAGAAGCAGGGAGATGTTCCCCCTGGACTTCCTGAGAAGCAGGGAGATGTTCCCCCTGGACTTCCTGAGAAGAAGAGTGTTGGTCTGAAGAAGCAGGGAGATGTTCCCCCTGGACTACCAGAGAAGAAGACTGTTGGTCTGAAGAAGAGTTTTAATAATGAGGACCTCCTCAAAGCACCTGTTGTGACCATGTCCAAGATAATTTCTGATCCACCTCCAACTAAGACCCAACGCATCACGTTCCACAGCCCCGCGCCGCAGGCCGTGTACCCGATAACCCTTGATAACGAAACGCAAACCAGGAAGCCAGAGGAAGATAGAAAACCCCGTATCCCAGAGTCCTCTCTTCTACAGCCACCTGCGCTATATCTAACACCATCGGTCCTGAGAAAGTATACAGATTCCAGCCACACCTTCTGAGAGATAACCCCCTCCATACTCCTCTGAGTGGACCGATCCAAAGGCTTTAACCCAAGGAAGGACTGAGTGGACTGAACCAAGGGCTCCAACCCAGGGGAGGGGAGCGATGCTGTTGATCAGACTGAGCATCACATGGTCCAAGGCTGAGAACAGCAGCAACCTGAGACAGCCACAGTCCCAGTCTCAGCTCCAGCGTTGCCCCATCCGTCCCCTGAAACCAGCCCTGAGAAGACTACCCATCTCCAACACAAGGAGGCTGAGGGACTGGGGGAGACTGGGGACGACGTTGGGGTGTCTGTGGGAGGAGGAGGAGGAGGAGGAGGAGGAGGAGGGGTGTGTCCCAGTCCAGCCTGGGTTACTGGAACCCTTTACAGGGTTTAAAGAGCACCTCTGTCGCCAGCTTCTCCACCCACCCACCCCCTGGCTCAGCTCCTGGAGAAGGCCTCAGAGGGAGACCATATAGACACACAGGCAGACAGACAGGCAGACAGAACAGTAGACAGACAGTATAGACAGACAGGTAGACAGACAGGTAGATAGACAGTATCGACAGACAGACCGGCAGACAGACCGGCAGACAGACCGGCAGACAGACCGGCAGACAGACCGGTAGACAGACCGGTAGACAGACCGGTAGACAGACAGGTAGATAGACCGGCAGACAGACCGGCAGACAGACCGGCAGACAGACCGGCAGACAGACAGTATCGACAGACAGGTAGACAGACAGTATCGACAGACAGGTAGACAGACAGTATCGACAGACAGACAGTATAGACAGACAGTATAGACAGACAGGCAGACAGACAGACAGGCAGACAGACAGGCAGACAGACCGGCAGACAGACCGGTAGATAGACAGTATCGACAGACCGGCAGACAGACCGGCAGACAGACCGGCAGACAGACCGGCAGACAGACAGTATCGACAGACAGGCAGACAGACCGGTAGATAGACAGTATAGACAGACAGACAGTATAGACAGACAGTATAGACAGACAGGCAGACAGACAGGCAGACAGACCGGCAGACAGACCGGTAGACAGACCGGCAGACAGACCGGTAGACAGACAGGTAGACAGACAGTATCGACAGACAGTATAGGCAGACAGACAGGCAGACAGACAGGCAGACAGACCGGCAGACAGACCGGTAGATAGACAGTATCGACAGACCGGCAGACAGCCCGGCAGACAGCCCGGCAGACAGACCGGCAGACAGACCGGCAGACAGACAGTATCGACAGACAGGCAGACAGACCGGTAGATAGACAGTATAGACAGACAGGCAGACAGACCGGTAGATAGACAGTATAGACAGACCGGCATACAGACAGGTAGATAGACGGTATAGACAGGTAGACAGACCGGTAGACAGACCGGTAGACAGACCGGTAGACAGACCGGTAGACAGACCGGTAGACAGACCGGTAGACAGACCGGTAGACAGACATGTAGACAGACATGTAGACAGACCGGTAGACAGACATGTAGATAGACATGTAGATAGACATGTAGACAGACCGGTAGATAGACAGTATCGACAGACAGGTAGACAGGCCGGTAGATAGACAGGTAGACAGACAGGTAGACAGACCGATAGACAGACAGGTAGACAGACCGGTAGATAGACAGTATCGACAGACAGGTAAACAGACCGGTAGATAGACAGTATCGACAGACCGACAGACAGACCGGCAGACCGACAGACAGACCGGCAGACAGACCGACAGACCGACAGACAGACAGGTAGACAGACCGGTAGATAGACAGTATCGACAGACAGGTAGACAGACCGGTAGATAGACAGTATCGACAGACCTGCAGACAGACCGGCAGACAGACCGGCAGACAGACCGGCAGACAGACCGGTAGATAGACAGTATCGACAGACCGGCAGACAGACAGGCAGACAGACAGGCAGACAGACAGGCAGACAGACAGGCAGACAGACAGGCAGACAGACCGGTAGACAGACCGGTAGATAGACAGGTATAGACAGGTAGATAGACAGTATAGACAGACAGGTAGATAGACAGGTAGATAGACAGACCGGTAGACAGACAGGTAGACAGACAGGCAGACAGACAGTATAGACAGACAGTATAGACAGACAGGTAGATAGACAGGTAGATAGACAGGTAGATAGACAGGTAGATAGACCGGTAGACAGACCGGTAGATAGACAGGTATAGACCGGTAGATAGACAGACCGGTAGACAGACAGGTAGATAGACCGGTAGACAGACAGGTAGACAGACAGGCAGACAGACAGTATAGACAGACAGGTAGATAGACAGGTAGATAGACAGGTAGATAGACCGGTAGACAGACCGGTAGACAGACAGTATCGGCAGACAGGCAGACAGACCGGTAGATAGACAGGTATAGACAGGTAGATAGACAGTATAGACAGACAGGTAGACAGACAGGTAGACAGACAGGTAGACAGACCGGCAGACAGACCGGCAGACAGACCGGCAGACAGACCGGCAGACAGACCGGTAGATAGACAGGTAGATAGACAGACAGGTAGATAGACAGACCGGTAGACAGACAGGTAGACAGACAGGTAGATAGAATGGCAGACAGACCGGCAGACAGACCGGCAGACAGACCAATAGATAGACAGGTAGATAGACAGACCGGTAGACAGACAGGTAGACAGACCGGTAGACAGACCGGTAGACAGACCGGTAGACAGACCGGCAGACAGACCGGCAGACAGACCGGCAGACAGACCGGCAGACAGACCGGCAGACAGACCGGCAGACTGACAGGCAGACAGACCGGCAGACAGACATGCAGACAGACAGGCAGACAGACCGGCAGACAGACCAGCAGACAGACCGGTAGATAGACAGACCGGTAGACAGACTGGTAGACAGACCGGCAGACAGACCGGCAGACAGACAGGCAGACAGACCGGCAGACAGACAGGCAGACAGACAGGCAGACTGACAGGCAGACAGACCAGCAGACAGACCGGTAGATAGACAGACCGGTAAACAGACAGGTAGACAGACCGTATAGACAGACAGGTAGACAGACAGTATAGACAGACAGGTAGACAGACAGTATAGACAGACCGGCAGACAGACCGGCAGACAGACCGGCAGACAGACCGGCAGACAGACCGGCAGACAGACAGGGAGACAGACAGGGAGACAGACAGGGAGACAGACCGGCAGACAGACCAGCAGACAGACCGGTAGATAGACAGACCGGTAAACAGACAGGTAGACAGACCGTATAGACAGACAGGTAGACAGACAGTATAGACAGACAGGTAGACAGACAGTATAGACAGACAGGTAGACAGACAGTATAGACAGACCGGTAGACAGACAGTATAGACAGACAGGTAGACAGACCGGTAATGTCCCAGGCTCCACAGGGAATACCCTCCAGACCCCCTGCAGTACTCTGCCAGCCCATACCGTGCAGCTGTTTGGATCTCAGGGTCCAGGAGGGGCTCTACCCAGAATCCCCATGACCAGACCAACTCCTTCCCCCAAGCTCCCCCTCCTTCACTCACACAGTAAGAACAGGCATGCAGCATACAGCATAGATAGATGGTCTGTTTTACATGGAGCTGTCACTCGACAGGCCTGTTCTACCACGGAACCGTCAATCTACAGGCCTGTTCTACCACGGAACCGTCACTCTGCAGGCCTGTTCTACCACGGAACCGTCACTCTTACAGGCCTGTTCTACCACGGAACCGTCACTCGACAGGCCTGTTCTACCACGGAACCGTCAATCTACAGGCCTGTTCTACCACGGAACCGTCACTCTGCAGGCCTGTTCTACCACGAAACCGTCACTCTTACAGGCCTGTTCTACCACGGAACCGTCACTCGACAGGCCTGTTCTACCACGGAACCGTCACTCTACAGGCCGGTTCTAACTCGAAACTGTCACTCTACAAGCCTGTTCTACCAAGGAACCGTCAATCTTTAGGGGCGCCGAGACACAGCCCTGGGGGACTCTGCCTTCAGCACTGCTAATAAGGAGGATAATTGTTTTAGCTATACAGAGGATTGCTACGGCCTGGTCTGCTGAGACGAGCACCATCCCAAAACACACAGTATGGTCAGTCCAGACACCACAGAGACGAGGCCTCCTAAATGGTACACTATCCTTATACAGGGCCCATAGGGCTCTGGTCAGAAGTAATGCAACTCTATACGACATAGGGACTCGGCCATGGCCTGAGCGATAGTCATTGACGTTGGTTGTAGTGGTGTGAGAGAGAGTTGTTTGTTAGCTGTGACAAGACTATAAAGTCTGTAAAAATCTCTGTCCTGTGTAGTTAGCTGCTACATTCTGTTCTCTATGTCCTGTGTAGTTAGCTGATACATTCTGTTCTCTATGTCCTGTGTAGTTAGCTGATACATTCTGTTCTCTATGTCCTGTGTAGTTAGCTGCTACATTCTGTTCTCTATGTCTTGTGTAGTTAGTTGCTACATTCTGGTCTCTATGTCCTGTGTAGTTAGCTGCTACATTCTGGTCTCTATGTCCTGTGTAGTTAGCTGCTACATTCTGTTCTCTATGTCCTGTGTAGTTAGCTGCTACATTCTGTTCTCTATGTCTTGTGTAGTTAGCTGATACATTCTCTATGTCCTGTGTAGTTAGCTGATACATTCTGTTCTCTATGTCTTGTGTAGTTAGCTGATACATTCTGTTCTCTATGTCTTGTGTAGTTAGCTGCTACATTCTGTTCTCTATGTCTTGTGTAGTTAGCTGATACATTCTGTTCTCTATGTCTTGTGTAGTTAGCTGCTACATTCTGTTCTCTATGTCTTGTGTAGTTAGCTGCTACATTCTGTTCTCTATGTCTTGTGTAGTTAGCTGATACATCCTCTATGTCCTGTGTAGTTAGCTGATACATTCTGTTCTCTATGTCTTGTGTAGTTAGCTGCTACATTCTGTTCTCTATGTCTTGTGTAGTTAGCTGCTACATTCTGTTCTCTATGTCTTGTGTAGTTAGCTGCTACATTCTGTTCTCTATGTCTTGTGTAGTTAGCTGCTACATTCTGTTCTCTATGTCTTGTGTAGTTAGCTGCTACATTCTGTTCTCTATGTCTTGTGTAGTTAGCTGTTACATTCTGTTCTCTATGTCTTGTGTAGTTAGCTGCTACATTCTGTTCTCTATGTCTTGTGTAGTTAGCTGATACATCCTCTATGTCCTGTGTAGTTAGCTGCTACATTCTGTTCTCTATGTCCTGTGTAGTTAGCTGATACATTCTCTCTGTCCTGTGTAGTTAGCTGCTACATTCTGCTCTCTCTCTGACAAGTTGGCTTGTGAAGATCACTCTGTCAATGCGTTTTTTGTAGTTTTCTCGACAAATCCTCTATTTTGGAGAGCACCATCTTATTCTGTATACTGATTATAATATTACCATTGTAATATGCTACTACATTCTGTTCTCTATGTCCTGTGTAGTTAGCTGATACATTCCTCCCCCCTTACATTTCCATGTGTTGAATTGCGACAACGGTTTCTTAACCAGCATTCACTAAAATGTTTCTTTACATGACGATTTTCTCTATTGAAGAAATAAACATTCGCTTCAATGGGCTAAAATTGACATATGTTGGCAAGATAAGCAATAATTCGGGAGGGAGGGAGGGGGGGGGAGGAGGAGGTAGGGTGGGAGGGAGGGAGGGAGGAGGTGGAGGAGGGAGGAAGGGAGGGAGGAGGTGGAGGAGGGGGAGAATGAGCTGGGTTTTCAGCAACACAGACCCTGGAGTCAATCTCAGGTTTAACACTCTGATAGTCTGGTCAGTCATTAGCCAGCAGACTGGTCTCCCGGGGCCTGGGAGGAAGGCCCCCTACTGCGGACACAACATTCTCCACATTCCTGACTAAAACAGGGACAGGGTGTGGGCCCCTACACCAGGGCTAGAGTGGGAGGTGTAGGGTGGGCCCCTACAACAGGGCTAGAGTGTGAGGTGTAGGGTGGGCCCCTACACCAGGGCTAGAGTGGGCCCCTACACCAGGGCTAGAGTGGGAGGTGTAGGGTGGGCCCCTACACCAGGGCTAGGGTGGGAGGTGCAGGGTGGGCCCCTACAACAGGGCTAGGGTGGGAGGTGTAGGGTGGGTCCCTACACCAGGGCTAGGGTGGGAGGTGTAGGGTGGGCCCCTACACCAGGGCTAGGGTGGGAGGTGTAGGGTGGGCCCCTACAACAGGGCTAGGGTGGGAGGTGCAGGGTGGGCCCCTACAACAGGGCTAGGGTGGGAGGTGCAGGGTGGGCCCCTACAACAGGGCTAGGGTGGGAAGTGTAGAGTGGGCCCCTACAACAGGGCTAGGGTGGGAGGTGCAGGGTGGGCCCCTACAACAGGGCTAGGGTGGGAGGTGTAGGGTGGGCCCCTAAAACAGGGCTAGGGTGGGAGGTGTAGGGTGGGCCCCTACAACAGGGCTAGGGTGGGAGGTGCAGGGTGGGCCCCTACAACAGGGCTAGGGTGGGAGGTGCAGGGTGGGCCCCTACAACAGGGCTAGGGTGGGAAGTGTAGAGTGGGCCCCTACAACAGGGCTAGGGTGGGAGGTGCAGGGTGGGCCCCTACAACAGGGCTAGGGTGGGAGGTGTAGGGTGGGCCCCTACAACAGGGCTAGGGTGGGAGGTGTAGGTTGGGCCCCTACAACAGGGCTAGGGTGGGAGGTGTAGGGTGGGCCCCTAAAACAGGGCTAGAGTGGGAGGTGTAGGGTGGGCCCCTAAAACAGGGCTAGAGTGGGAGGTGTAGGGTGGGCCCCTACAACAGGGCTAGGGTGGGAGGTGTAGGGTGTTCCCTACAACAGGGCTAGAGTGGGAGGTGTAGGGTGGGCCCCTACAACAGGGCTAGAGTGGGAGGTGTAGGGTGGGCCCCTACACCAGGGCTAGGGTGGGAGGTGTAGGGTGGGCCCCTACACCAGGGCTAGAGTGGGAGGTGTAGGGTGGGCCCCTACAACAGGGCTAGAGTGGGAGGTGCAGGGTGGGCCCCTACAACAGCGCTAGGGTGGGAGGTGTAGGGTGGGCCCCTACAACAGGGCTAGAGTGGGAGGTGTAGGGTGGGCCCTAAAACAGGGCTAGAGTGGGAGGTGTAGGGTGGGCCCCTACAACAGGGCTAGGGTGGGAGGTGCAGGGTGGGCCCCTACAACAGGGCTAGGGTGGGAAGTGTAGAGTGGGCCCCTACAACAGGGCTAGGGTGGGAGGTGCAGGGTGGGCGCCTACAAAAGGGCTAGGGTGGGAGGTGTAGGGTTGGCCCCTACAACAGGGCTAGGGTGGGAGGTGTAGGGTGGGACCCTACAACAGGGCTAGGGTGGGAGGTGTAGGGTGGGCCCCTATAACAGGGCTAGGGTGGGAGGTGTAGGGTGGGCCCCTAAAACAGGGCTCGGGTGGGAGGTGTAGGGTGGGCCCCTACAACAGGGCTAGGGTGGGACCCTACAACAGGGCTAGGGTGGGAGGTGCAGGGTGGGCGCCTACAAAAGGGCTAGGGTGGGAGGTGTAGGGTTGGCCCCTACAACAGGGCTAGGGTGGGAGGTGTAGGGTGGGACCCTACAACAGGGCTAGGGTGGGAGGTGTAGGGTGGGCCCCTATAACAGGGCTAGGGTGGGAGGTGTAGGGTGGGCCCCTAAAACAGGGCTCGGGTGGGAGGTGTAGGGTGGGCCCCTACAACAGGGCTAGGGTGGGACCCTACAACAGGGCTAGGGTGGGAGGTGTAGGGTGGGCCCCTAAAACAGGGCTAGAGTGGGAGGTGTAGGGTGGGCCCCTACAACAGGGCTAGGGTGGGAGGTGCAGGGTGGGCCCCTACAACAGGGCTAGGGTGGGAGGTGTAGGGTGGGCCCCTACAACAGGGCTAGGGTGGGAGGTGCAGGGTGGGCCCCTACAACAGGGCTAGGGTAGGAGGTGTAGGGTGGGCCCCTACAACAGGGCTAGGGTGGGAGGTGCAGGGTGGGCCCCTACAACAGGGCTAGGGTGGGAGTGTATGGAGCAGGGTAGGCCTTATGAGCTCTGGTCTAAAGTAGTGCATTATATAGGGAATAGGGCTCTGGCCTAATGTAGTGCACTATATAGGGAATAGGGCTCTGGTCTAAAGTAGTGCACTATATAGGGAATAGGGCTCTGGTCTAAAGTAGTGCACTATATATAGGGAATAGGTCTCTGGTCTAAAGTAGTGCACTATATAGGGAATAGGGCTCTGGTCTAAAGTGGTGCACTATATAGGGAATAGGGTTCTGGTCTAAAGTAGTGCACTATATAGGGAATAGGGTTCTGGTCTAAAGTAGTGCACTATATAGGGAATAGGGTTCTGGTCTAAAGTAGTGTACTATATAGGGAATAGGGCTCTGGTCTAAAGTAGTGCACTATATAGGGAATATGACTCTGGTCTAAAGTAGTGCACTATATAGGGAATAGGGTTCTGGTCTAAAGTAGTGTACTATATAGGGAATGGGGCTCTGGTCTAAAGTAGTGCACTATATAGGGAATGGGGCTCTGGTCTAAAGTAGTGCACTATATAGGGAATAGGGCTCTGGTTTAAAGTAGTGCACTATATAGGGAATAGGGTTCTGGTCTAAAGTAGTGCACTATATAGGGAATAGGGTTCCTTTTAAGATGTAACCATGGTCTAATAGTGGTTAACTGGGATGAATCCATTTTAAAGGTCCCTAACTAGAACTACCAGTAGAGTAGTGGTGGAAACACCAGCAGCATGTCATGAGATTCAACTGAACACCACTAGAGGGCGCTACTGGACTACTGTGAACTGGGATGTCTGCTAGACCAGGCACAACACACCTCTAATGAACCTCAAACAACCACCGTGTGTGTGTGCTCGTGCGTGCGTCTGTGTTTGTGACTGTGCATTCTATAGAGGGAGCGAGACAGAGAGGGAGAGAGACAGAGAGGGAGAGAGACAGAGAGGGAGAGAGACAGAGAGGGAGAGAGACAGAGAGGGAGAGAGACAGAGAGGGAGAGAGACAGAGAGGGAGAGAGACAGAGTGGGTGAGGGAGAGAGACAGAGTGGGTGAGGGAGAGAGACAGAGTGGGTGAGGGAGAGAGACAGAGTGGGTGAGGGAGAGAGACAGAGTGGGTGAGAGGGAGAGAGAGACAGAGACAGAGAGGGAGAGAGACAGACAGAGAGAGACAGAGACAGAGAGGGAGAGAGACAGAGTGGGAGAGAGACAGAGTGGGAGAGAGACAGAGTGGGAGAGAGACAGAGTGGGAGAGAGACAGAGAGGGAGAGAGACAGAGAGGGAGAGAGACAGAGAGGGAGAGAGACAGAGAGAGGGAGAGAGACAGAGAGGGAGAGAGGGAGAGAGACAGAGAGGGAGAGACAGTGGGTGAGGGAGAGAGACAGAGTGGGTGAGGGAGAGAGACAGAGACAGAGAGGGAGAGAGACAGAGTGGGTGAGGGAGAGAGACAGAGTGGGTGAGGGAGAGAGACAGAGTGGGTGATGGGGGAGAGAGACAGAGAGGGAGAGAGACAGAGACAGAGGGAGAGAGACAGAGAGGGAGAGAGACAGAGAGGGAGAGAGGGAGAGAGACAGAGAGGGAGAGAGGGAGAGTGGGTGAGGGGAGAGAGACAGAGACAGAGAGGGGAGAGAGACAGAGACAGAGAGAGATTTTGTTTATTTCTGGAAAACACTAAACAAACAAGACGAAGAGCTTCCAAAACAGAGATGTGGACAACCAGTCTCAGATGGAACTATCCAACCAGAAGATAAAGAATGGGATGAAGCCAGTGGTTCAGATGGAACTATCCAACCAGAAGATAAAGAATGGGATGAAGCCAGTGGTTCAGATGGAACTATCCAACCAGAAGTTAAAGAATGGGATGAAGCCAGTGGTTCAGATGGAACTATCCAACCAGAAGATAAAGAATGGGATGAAGCCAGTGTCTAAGATGGAACTATCCAACCAGAAGTTAAAGAATGGGATGAAGCCAGTGTCTAAAATGGAACTATCCAAGCAGTAGACACATCTCCTATAAATGTTAATATCTGGTTGCGTCTGCAGCCAAACCGAATTCAATATTACTTTTGTAATCCAGCAAATAGACTAAAGTTAAGACTATTTTACAAACGAATGTATCATTCAACCTTTAAATGAATAATGGTCACATTTTCAGGCTACAGTAACTACCTGGATACGTTTCTTCGCGTGTAATCTTATAGAGCGTGCTCGTTCCAGGTAGCAGGTCAGAGGTCATCACAGGTCTGTGGAGATCTTCACAATGGGCTCTAATTATCTGTAAGGAATCTACAACAGCATTGATCACTTGCACCATGTTCTTGTTAATGTAATCTCAACTACAACTCAGGTCATTAGGTTATTAGATGAAGCACAGTGACACCACGTTTATATGTTGTATAACTAAACGAAGTACCTGACATTGTCTTCTCATTTTGAACATTGCTGAGCTTTTAAATGGTTGAAAGCATAGTAATAACACACTGGAAAGTCAACTAACGTTTGTCTGTCTGAGTGGGTGAATATAGGTTGTAATCTCCTTTATCAACGACTAAACCAAACACTACATGTTTTCATTTAACCTTTATTTAACCAGGCAAGTCAGTTTAAGAACAAATTCTTATTTACAATGACGGCCTGGGAACAGTGGGTTAACTGGTCTAGGAACAGTGACGGCCTACCCCCGGCCAAACCCGGAGAACGCTGGGCCAATTGTGCGCCGCGCCCTATGGGACTCCCAATCACGGCCGGATGCGATACAGCCTGGAATCGAACCCAGGGGCTGTAGTGACACCTCTTGAACTGAGATGCAGTGCCTTAGACCTCTGCGTCACTCGGGAGCCATGACGTGCTGTACCCAGTGGGTATTTAATTTGGCTGTTTCTTAGAAGAATCTTTCATTAATCCTTCTCTCTAAACAACAATGTGTGGAAGACCTTGAGGAGGCTGCATCAGGGGTGGAGGGGAAGACCTTGAGGAGGCTGCATCAGGGGTGGAGGGGAAGACCTTGAGGAGGCTGCATCAGGGGTGGAGGAAGACCTTGAGGAGACTGCATCAGGGGTGGAGGAAGACCTTGAGGGAGGTTGCAGAAACAAACTTTCAAACAAAAGGAAACCTCTCCTACAGCTACCCAGAGTTAAATGCCTCCTAGAGACAACATCCTCTCCTACAACTACCCAGAGTTAAATGCCTCCTAGAGACAACATCCTCTCCTACAGCTACCCAGAGTTAAATGCCTCCTAGAGACAACATCCTCTCCTACAACTACCCAGAGTTAAATGCCTCCTAGAGACAACATCCTCTCCTACAGCTACCCAGAGTTAAATGCCTCCTAGAGACAACATCCTCTCCTACAGCTACCCAGAGTTAAATGCCTCCTAGAGACAACATCCTCTCCTACAGCTACCCAGAGTTAAATGCCTCCTAGAGACAACATCCTCTCCTACAACTACCCAGAGTTAAATGCCTCCTAGAGACAACATCCTCTCCTACAGCTACCCAGAGTTAAATGCCTCCTAGAGACAACATCCTCTCCTACAGCTACCCAGAGTTAAATGCCTCCTAGAGACAACATCCTCTCCTACAGCTACCCAGAGTTAAAGGCCTCCTAGAGACAACATCCTCTCCTACAGCTACCCAGAGTTAAATGCCTCCTAGAGACAACATCCTCTCCTACAACTACCCAGAGTGAGGGAGTTGAAACCAACAGACGCCATTTTGCAGCCTTTGCTGTTCACTAGGGCTTTCTTTGTAACATGTCCTACTTTGACAAAATAATGAATACATCAAATCCCTTTTAATATCCAGTATCTATCATATCACCTCGTAGTTAAATGTGAATGTTTGTAGTTAAACTCAGCAAAAAAAAGCAATGCCCTCCCTGTCAAATGCGTTTATTTTCAGCAAACTTAACATGTATAAATATTTGTATGAACATAACAAGATTCAACAACTGAGACATAAACTGAACAAGTTCCATAGACATGTGACTAACAGAAATGGAATAATGTGTCCCTGAACAAAGGGGCGGTCAAAATCAAAAGTAACAGTCAGTATCTGGTGTGGCCACCAGCTGCATTAAGTACCGCAGTGCATCTCCTCCTCATGGACTGCACCAGACTTAACATGTTAAATGCTTTGAGATGAACCCCACTCTTCCACCAAGGCACCTGCAAGTTCCAGGACATTTCTAACAGGAATGAATAAGCCCTCACCCTCCGATCCAACAGGTCCCAGACGTGCCCTAGCCCTCATCCTCCGATCCAACAGGTCCCAGACGTGCCCTTGCCCTCACCCTCCGATCCAACAGGTCCCAGACGTGCCCTTGCCCTCACCCTCCGATCCAACAGGTCCCAGACGTGCCCTAGCCCTCACCCTCCGATCCAATAGGTCCCAGACGTGCCCTAGCCCTCACCCTCCGATCCAACAGGTCCCAGACGTGCCCTAGCCCTCACCCTCCGATTCAACAGGTCCCAGACGTGCCCTAGCCCTCATCCTCCGATCCAACAGGTCCTAGACGTGCTCAATGGGATTGAGATCAGGGCTCTTCGCTGGCCATGGCAGAACACTGTGGGTACCACATGAGGAGGAGGATGTTTTCCTGTAATGCACAACGTTGAGATTGCCTGCAATGACAACAAGCTCAGTCCAATGATGCTGTGACACACCGTCCCAGACCACGATGGACCCTCCACCTCCAAATCGATCCCGCTCCAGAGTACAGGCCTCGGTTTAACGCTCATTCCTTTGACGATAAACACGAATCCGACCATCACCCCTGGTGAGACAAAACCGCGACTTGTCAGTGAAGGGCACTTTTTGGCAGTTCTGTCTGGTCCAGCAACGGTGGGTTTGTGCCCATAGATGACGTTGTTGCCGGTGATGTCTGGTGAGGACCTGCCTTACAACAGGCCTACAATCCTGTGCAGGTGTTGTTACATGTGGTCTGACGCTGCGAGGACGATCAGCAGTCCGTCCTGTCTTCCTGTCTTAGGCGTCTCACGTACATTGCAGTTTATTTCCTTGGCCACATCTGCAGTCCTCATGCCTCCTTGCAGCATGCCTAAGGCATGTTCACGCAGATGAGCAGGGACCCTGGACATCTTTCTTTTGGTGTTTTCAGGAGTCAGTAGAAAGGCCTCTTTAGTGTCCTAAGTTTTCATAACCGTGACCTTAATTGCCTACCGTCTGTAAGCTGTTGGTGTCTTAACGACCGTTCCACAGGTGCAGGGAAGCCTAGTGGTTAGAGCGTTGGACTAGTAACCGAAAGGTTGCAAGTTTAAATCCCCGAGCTGACAAGGTACAAATCTGTCGTTCTGCCCCTGAACAGGCAGTTAACCCACTGTTCCCAGGCCGTCATTGAAAATAAGAATATAATTTGTTCTTAACTGACTTGCCTGGTTAAATAAAGGTATAATAATAATAATAGTTTATGGTTCATTGAACAAGCATTGTGACCTTGTCTAAAGTTGTGGTTTAAACCCTTTACAATGTTCATTAATTGTTTATCATGGGAAACAGTGTTTAAACCCTTTTGAAGATCTGTTCAGTTATTTGGATTCAGGATTATCTTTGAAAGACGGGGTCCTGAAAAAGGGACGTTTCTGTCATTGACATGGTACCTTTTTGTGTCGCTCCATTCCAGACACGTTATCCATCTGTAAACACGGTGTTCCCTGACATGAACAGTACAGAGGAATACAATGCATGAAAACCCAACCGCGTTGATGGGCCGTTCTCGTTACTCTATACGTCATGTGATCAGTCGGAACAATGAAAAGAATGCTATTTTTAGCTCTTGTTTCGGGTTTTCTCTCCATTTCGAGAGATTACCTCTGGACACATAAGTAGTGTTATTATGTGTGGCTCACTGCGATCCAAGTTACCTGGTGATTGTGGTCGTGAGATACCCGTGAGAGTTGTTTGTCCTTATTGTGTGTCTACAGTCTAAAGCCTCACCTCTGTTTTCAGTAGGTCTTGGTGTAACTTGTGTAACAAAGGAAAACCCTTTGTCGTACCATCACAAGGCAGTTTTTAAAGCGTTTCCCTGAGAGGGTCTGAACTGAGTGGTGAAACAAAACATTGGGTGGAGTTTTGTTTGTTGACCGCAACCACTTTCCCTGTTTGAATGGAGAGAAAGAAACACAATGTAAAAGTTAATAAGAATTGCTGCGCTGAAACACAGTATTTTAACACAATAGGAAACTGGAGAGCATACATTCACCTCAAAACCAAAACACTCACATTGTCTGTTTGATAGTCTTCACACAGTTAAAGTCGTCACTTATGTAGTCGTCAATCAAAGCTTGAGAGAAACAAAAAGCCCAACAGAGATCAATAACTGACACGGTCACACACACAAGCCATTTTAGAGATGCATAACTGACACAGCCATTTTAGAGATGCATAACTGACACAGCCATTTTAGAGATGCATAACTGACACAGCCATTTTAGAGATGCATAACTGACACAAGCCATTTTAGAGATGCATAACTGACACAAGCCATTTTAGAGATGCATAACTGACACAAGCCATTTTAGAGATGCATAACTGACACAGCCATTTTAACAAACAAAGCCAGTGTCTCAGATGGAACTATCCAACCAGAAGATAAAGAATGGGATGAAGCCAGTGGTTCAGATGGAACTATCCAACCAGAAGATAAAGAATGGGATGAAGCCAGTGGTTCAGATGGAACTATCCAACCAGAAGTTAAAGAATGGGATGAAGCCAGTGGTTCAGATGGAACTATCCAACCAGAAGTTAAAGAATGGGATGAAGCCAGTGTCTCAGATGGAACTATCCAACCAGAAGATAAAGAATGGGATGAAGCCAGTGGTTCAGATGGAACTATCCAACCAGAAGATAAAGAATGGGATGAAGCCAGTGTCTCAGATGGAACTATCCAACCAGAAGATAAAGAATGGGATGAAGCCAGTGGTTCAGATGGAACTATCCAACCAGAAGATAAAGAATGGGATGAAGCCAGTGGTTCAGATGGAACTATCCAACCAGAAGATAAAGAATGGGATGAAGCCAGTGTCTCAGATGGAACTATCCAACCAGAAGTTAAAGAATGGGATGAAGCCAGTGGTTCAGGTGGAACTATCCAACCAGAAGTTAAAGAATGGGATGAAGCCAGTGTCTCAGATGGAACTATCCAACCAGAAGTTAAAGAATGGGATGAAGCCAGTGGTTCAGGTGGAACTATCCAACCAGAAGTTAAAGAATGGGATGAAGCCAGTGTCTCAGATGGAACTATCCAACCAGAAGATAAAGAATGGGATGAAGCCAGTGGTTCAGATGGAACTATCCAACCAGAAGATAAAGAATGGGATGAAGCCAGTGGTTCAGATGGAACTATCCAACCAGAAGATAAAGAATGGGATGAAGCCAGTGGTTCAGATGGAACTATCCAACCAGAAGATAAAGAATGGGATGAAGCCAGTGGTTCAGATGGAACTATCCAACCAGAAGATAAAGAATGGGATGAAGCCAGTGGTTCAGATGGAACTATCCAACCAGAAGATAAAGAATGGGATGAAGCCAGTGGTTCAGATGGAACTATCCAACCAGAAGATAAAGAATGGGATGAAGCCAGTGGTTCAGATGGAACTATCCAACCAGAAGATAAAGAATGGGATGAAGCCAGTGGTTCAGATGGAACTATCCAACCAGAAGATAAAGAATGGGATGAAGCCAGTGGTTCAGATGGAACTATCCAACCAGAAGATAAAGAATGGGATGAAGCCAGTGGTTCAGATGGAACTATCCAACCAGAAGATAAAGAATGGGATGAAGCCAGTGGTTCAGATGGAACTATCCAACCAGAAGATAAAGAATGGGATGAAGCCAGTGGTTCAGATGGAACTATCCAACCAGAAGATAAAGAATGGGATGAAGCCAGTGGTTCAGATGGAACTATCCAACCAGAAGTTAAAGAATGGGATGAAGCCAGTGGTTCAGATGGAACTATCCAACCAGAAGATAAAGAATGGGATGAAGCCAGTGGTTCAGATGGAACTATCCAACCAGAAGATAAAGAATGGGATGAAGCCAGTGGTTCAGATGGAACTATCCAACCAGAAGATAAAGAATGGGATGAAGCCAGTGGTTCAGATGGAACTATCCAACCAGAAGTTAAAGAATGGGATGAAGCCAGTGTCTCAGATGGAACTATCCAACCAGAAGTTAAAGAATGGGATGAAGCCAGTGGTTCAGATGGAACTATCCAACCAGAAGATAAAGAATGGGATGAAGCCAGTGTCTAAGATGGAACTATCCAACCAGAAGTTAAAGAATGGGATGAAGCCAGTGTCTAAAATGGAACTATCCAAGCAGTAGATACATCTCCTATAAATGTTAATATCTGGTTGCGTCTGCAGCCAAACCGAATTCAATATTACTTTTGTAATCCAGCAAATAGACTAAAGTTAAGACTATTTTACAAACGAATGTATCATTCAACCTTTAAATGAATAATGGTCACATTTTCAGGCTACAGTAACTACCTGGATACGTTTCTTCGCGTGTAATCTTATAGAGCGTGCTCGTTCCAGGTGGCAGGTCAGAGGTCATCACAGGTCTGTGGAGATCTTCACAATGGGCTCTAATTATCTGTAAGGAATCTACAACAGCATTGATCACTTGCACCATGTTCTTGTTAATGTGATCTCAACTACAACTCAGGTCATTAGGTTATTAGATGAAGCACAGTGACACCGTGTTTATATGTTGTATAACTAAATGAAATACCTGACATTGTCTTCTTATGTTGAACTTTGCTTAGCTTTTAATTGGTTGAAAGCATAGTAATAACACACTGGAAAGTCAACTAACGTTTGTCTGTCTGAGTGGGTGAATATAGGTTGTAATCTCCTTTATCAACGACTAAACCAAACACTACATGTTTTCATTTAACCTTTATTTAACCAGGCAAGTCAGTTTAAGAACAAATTCTTATTTACAATGACGGCCTAGGAACAGTGGGTTAACTGGTCTAGGAACAGTGACGGCCTACCCCCCGGCCAAACCCGGAGAACGCTGGGCCAATTGTGCGCCGCGCCCTATGGGACTCCCAATCACGGCCGGATGTGATACAGCCTGGAATCGAACCCAGGGGCTGTAGTGACACCTCTTGAACTGAGATGCAGTGCCTTAGACCGCTGCGTCACTCGGGAGCCATGACATGCTGTACCCAGTGGGTATTTAATTTGGCTGTTTCTTAGAAGAATCTTTCATTAATCCTTCTCTCTAAACAACAACGTGTGGAAGACCTTGAGGGAGGCTGCATCAGGGGTGGAGGGGAAGACCTTGAGGGAGGCTGCATCAGGGGTGGAGGGGAAGACCTTGAGGGAGGCTGCATCAGGGGTGGAGGGGAAGACCTTGAGGGAGGTTGCAGAAACAAACTTTCAAACAAAAGGAAACCTCTCCTACAGCTACCCAGAGTTAAAGGCCTCCTAGAGACAACATCCTCTCCTACAGCTACCCAGAGTTAAAGGCCTCCTAGAGACAACATCATCTCCTACAGCTACCCAGAGTTAAAGGCCTCCTAGAGACAACATCATCTCCTACAGCTACCCAGAGTTAAAGGCCTCCTAGAGACAACATCCTCTCCTACAGCTACCCAGAGTTAAAGGCCTCCTAGAGACAACATCCTCTCCTAACCCAGAGTTAAAGGCCTCCTAGAGACAACATCCTCTCCTAACCCAGAGTTAAAGGCCTCCTAGAGACAACATCCTCTCCTAACCCAGAGTTAAAGGCCTCCTAGAGACAACATCCTCTCCTACAGCTACCCAGAGTTAAAGGCCTCCTAGAGACAACATCCTCTCCTACAGCTACCCAGAGTTAAAGGCCTCCTAGAGACAACATCCTCTCCTACAGCTACCCAGAGTTAAAGGCCTCCTAGAGACAACATCCTCTCCTACAGCTACCCAGAGTTAAAGGCCTCCTAGAGACAACATCCTCTCCTACAGCTACCCAGAGTTAAAGGCCCCCTAGAGACAACATCCTCTCCTACAGCTACCCAGAGTTAAAGGCCTCCTAGAGAAAACATCCTCTCCTACAGCTACCCAGAGTTAAAGGCCTCCTAGAGACAACATCCTCTCCTACAGCTACCCAGAGTTAAAGGCCTCCTAGAGACAACATCCTCTCCTACAGCTACCCAGAGTTAAAGGCCTCCTAGAGACAACATCCTCTCCTACAGCTACCCAGAGTTAAAGGCCTCCTAGAGACAACATCCTCTCCTACAGCTACCCAGAGTTAAATGCCTCCTAGAGACAACATCCTCTCCTACAGCTACCCAGAGTTAAATGCCTCCGAGAGACAACATCCTCTCCTACAGCTACCCAGAGTTAAATGCCTCCTAGAGACAACATCCTCTCCTACAACTACCCAGAGTGAGGGAGTTGGAACCAACAGACGCCATTTTGCAGCCTTTGCTGTTCACTAGGGCTTTCTTTGTAACATGTCCTACTTTGACAAAATAATGAATACATCAAATCCCTTTTAATATCCAGTATCCATCATATCACCTCGTAGTTAAATGTGAATGTTTGTAGTTAAACTCAGCAAAAAAAAGCAACGCCCTCCCTGTCAAATGTGTTTATTTTCAGCAAACTTAACATGTATAAATATTTGTATGAACATAACAAGATTCAACAACTGAGACATAAACTGAACAAGTTCCATAGACATGTGACTAACAGAAATGGAATAATGTGTCCCTGAACAAAGGGACGGTCAAAATCAAAAGTAACAGTCAGTATCTGGTGTGGCCACCAGCTGCATTAAGTACCGCAGTGCATCTCCTCCTCATGGACTGCACCAGATTTGCCAGTTCCTGCTGTGAGATGTTACCCCACTCTTCCACCAAGGCACCTGCAAGTTCCAGGACATTTCTAATGGGAATGACCCTAGCCCTCACCCTCCGATCCAACAGGTCCCAGACGTGCCCTAGCCCTCATCCTCCGATCCAACAGGTCCCAGACGTGCCCTTGCCCTCACCCTCCGATCCAACAGGTCCCAGACGTGCCCTTTCCCTCACCCTCCGATCCAACAGGTCCCAGACGTGCCCTAGCCCTCACCCTCCGATCCAACAGGTCCCAGACGTGCCCTAGCCCTCACCCTCCGATCCAACAGGTCCCAGACGTGCCCTAGCCCTCACCCTCCGATCCAACAGGTCCCAGACGTGCCCTAGCCCTCACCCTCCGATCCAACAGGTCCCAGACGTGCCCTAGCCCTCACCCTCCGATTCAACAGGTCCCAGACGTGCCCTAGCCCTCATCCTCCGATCCAACAGGTCCTAGACGTGCTCAATGGAATTGAGATCAGGGCTCTTCGCTGGCCATGGCAGAACACTGTGGGTACCACATGAGGGAGGAGGATGTTTTCCCTGTAATGCACAACGTTGAGATTGCCTGCAATGACAACAAGCTCAGTCCAATGATGCTGTGACACACCGTCCCAGACCACGATGGACCCTCCACCTCCAAATCGATCCCGCTCCAGAGTACAGGCCTCGGTTTAACGCTCATTCCTTTGACGATAAACACGAATCCGACCATCACCCCTGGTGAGACAAAACCGCGACTTGTCAGTGAAGGGCACTTTTTGGCAGTTCTGTCTGGTCCAGCAACGGTGGGTTTGTGCCCATAGATGACGTTGTTGCCGGTGATGTCTGGTGAGGACCTGCCTTACAACAGGCCTACAATCCTGTGCACAATCCTGTGCAGGTGTTGTTACATGTGGTCTGACGCTGCGAGGACGATCAGCAGTCCGTCCTGTCTTCCTGTCTTAGGCGTCTCACGTACATTGCAGTTTATTTCCTTGGCCACATCTGCAGTCCTCATGCCTCCTTGCAGCATGCCTAAGGCATGTTCACGCAGATGAGCAGGGACCCTGGACATCTTTCTTTTGGTGTTTTCAGGAGTCAGTAGAAAGGCCTCTTTAGTGTCCTAAGTTTTCATAACCGTGACCTTAATTGCCTACCGTCTGTAAGCTGTTGGTGTCTTAATGACCGTTCCACAGGTGCAGGGTAGCCTAGTGGTTAGAGCGTTGGACTAGTAACCGAAAGGTTGCAAGTTTAAATCCCCGAGCTGACAAGGTACAAATCTGTCGTTCTGCCCCTGAACAGGCAGTTAACCCACTGTTCCCAGGCCGTCATTGAAAATAAGAATATAATTTGTAATAATAATAATAGTTTATGGTTCATTGAACCATTTGAGTTTTCATAACTGTGACCTTGTCTACCGTAAGTTGTTGGTGTCTTAACGACGTTTCCACAGGTGCATGTTCATTAATTGTTTATACATGGGAAACAGTGTTTAAACCCTTTACAATGAAGATCTGTGAAGTTATTTGGATTCATACAGGATTATCTTTGAAAGACGGGGTCCTGAAAAAGGGACGTTTCTGTCATTGACATGGTACCTTTTTGTGTCGCTCCATTCCAGACACGTTATCCATCTGTAAACACGGTGTTCCCTGACATGAACAGTACAGAGGAATACAATGCATGAAAACCCAACCGCATTGATGGGCCGTTCTCGTTACTCTATACGTCATGTGATCAGTCGGAACAATGAAAAGAATGCTATTTTTAGCTCTTGTTTCGGGTTTTCTCTCCATTTCGAGAGATTACCTCTGGACACATAAGTAGTGTTATTATGTGTGGCTCACTGCGATCCAAGTTACCTGGTGATTGTGGTCGTGAGATACCCGTGAGAGTTGTTTGTCCTTATTGTGTGTCTACAGTCTAAAGCCTCACCTCTGTTTTCAGTAGGTCTTGGTGTAACTTGTGTAACAAAGGACAACCCTTTGTCGTACCATCACAAGGCAGTTTTTAAAGCGTTTCCCTGAGAGGGTCTGAACTGAGTGATGAAACAAAACATTGGGTGGAGTTTTGTTACATTGACGTAGGCCTTTGACATATTTCAAAGAGCTTTTTAACTTTAGATGGAGAAAAAAAACTAAAGGTACGTACGAGTCTTGGTCACGTCCCTCCCAAGAGGCTCTCGGGGGACACCGAGAGTATATTTACTGTGCACTGTAATCTTCTCGTCTCAATCGAGGAAAGACAAGCCGGACAGAGACAACATGAAGATGCAGATGTTGGTGGTGGTGTTGGCTGTAGCAGCCTTGGTCCCCAGTCTGTCTGAGGGACGGCTCCTCTCCAAATGTGAGCTGAAGAACTTGTTGGAGAAGGAGACCCTCAAATTCAACATGACTGGGGGAGCCGGAGTGACTGGGGGAGCCGGAGTGACTGGGGGAGCCGGAGTGACTGGGGGAGCCGGAGTGACTGGGGGAGCCGGAGTGACTGGGGGAGCCGGAGTGAAGAACCTGACAAACAACGATTTTGTGGCTAAAAGTAAGTTACATAAACCCAATGGGTTTTTTTCCTTAAAAAAATAGGAATTATTTCTTAAATGATGTGGATTGGTTTCCCCGAACACAGATTAATCCTAATCCTGAACTAAGAAACACTCCAAAAAAAATGTGAGATTCTCAATTGAAATGTCTTTTTATTCCAAGACTGGTCTAAATCTGTGTGGGATTGAAGTAACACCACGTGTTTGTTGCCTCTTCCAGTCGTCTGCCACGTGGAGAAGGCCTCTGCTTTCAACACCAGTTTTGTGACTGCTTGGAGGGATGATGACGGCCCTGATGTCCTCCCTACCCGCCCTGCCAAGGTTAATGACCGCCATCGCCCTGAGCCCCCTCCTAAGAGGGGTAAGAGACACGCTGGGGATGATGTTGACCCAACCCACCCTGTTAACAATGATAACCACCCTACCCCTCCTCCCCGCCCTAACCATCCTACCCCTCCTGCCCGCCCCTAACTACCCTACCCCTTTACCCCTCCTCCCCGCCCTAACCATCCTACCCCTCCTGCCCGCCCTAACTACCCTACCCGCCTTACCCTTCCTGCCCGCCTGAGCAGCCTCCTAAGAGGGTAAGAGACACGCTGGGAATCACTTCAACTCAGGAGAGGAAAGCTCCAGCGAAGAAGAGACCATGGGGACCCTCTACGGCTTGTTCCAGCTGAGCGATCGTGTGATTTGTTCCTCGGGCTCAATTCCATCGTTGAACCTTTGCCAGATGAACTGCAGTGGTGAGTTCAATGTGTTTGACCTGTCGGAAAAACTCGATGTATTAACGTGCTAAAGATGCACAACAGGATCATTGATAGAATAGGTGGATGTTAGATTCAAATGGCTTGTGTGAAAGTGTCAGTTTATGCATCTCTAAAATGGCTTGTGTCAGTTATGCATCTCTAAAATGGCTGTGTCAGTTATGCATCTCTAAAATGGCTGTGTCAGTTATGCATCTCTAAAATGGCTGTGTCAGTTATGCATCTCTAAAATGGCTGTGTCAGTTATGCATCTCTAAAATGGCTTGTGTCAGTTATGCATCTCTAAAATGGCTTGTGTCAGTTATGCATCTCTAAAATGGCTGTGTCAGTTATGCATCTCTAAAATGGCTGTGTCAGTTATGCATCTCTAAAATGGCTTGTGTCAGTTATGCATCTCTAAAATGGCTTGTGTCAGTTATGCATCTCTAAAATGGCTGTGTCAGTTATGCATCTCTAAAATGGCTGTGTCAGTTATGCATCTCTAAAATGGCTGTGTCAGTTATGCATCTCTAAAATGGCTTGTGTGTGTGACAGTGTCAGTTATTGATCTCTGTTGGGCTTTTTGTTTCTCTCAAGCTTTGATTGACGACGACATCAATGACTTTAACTGTGTGAAGACTATCAAACAGACAATGTGAGTGTTTTGGTTTTGAGGTGAATGTATTCTCTCCAGTTTCCTATTGTGTTAAAATACTGTGTTTCAGCGCAGCAATTCTTATGAACTTTTACATTGTGTTTCTTTCTCTCCATTCAAACAGGGAAAGTGGTCGCGGTCAACAAACAAAGGCTCTAAAGAGAATGTAAGTATGCAAATTAAAGATGTGTATTTTACATTTTATTTCCATCTTATCAACGTGAGTTTATTGGTTCACATTCAATGTTTTTAAATGTTTGAAACATTCTATGAGAGTGTCACTTTAGGATGTCCTTCAGTGAATTTAGGATGTTCTTCCGTGAATTTAGAATGTGCTTTAGTGAATTTAGAATGTCCTTTAGTGAATTTAGAATGTCCTTTAGTGAATTTAGGATGTCCTTTAGTGAATTTAGGATGTGCTTTAGTGAATTTAGAATGTGCTTTAGTGAATTTAGAATGTCCTTTAGTGAATTTAGAATGTCCTTTAGTGAATTTAGAATGTCCTTTAGTGAATTTAGGATGTCCTTTAGTGGATTTAGAATGTCCTTTAGTGATTTTAGGATGTCCTTTAGTGAATTTAGGATGTCCTTTAGTGAATTTAGGATGTCCTTTAGTGAATTTAGGATGTCCTTTAGTGAATTTAGAATGTCCTTTAGTGAATTTAGGATGTCCTTTAGTGGATTTAGAATGTCCTTTAGTGACTTTAGGATGTCCTTTAGTGAATTTAGGATGTCCTTTAGTGAATTTAGGATGTCCTTTAGTGGATTTAGGATGTCCTTTAGTGGATTTAGGATGTCCTTTAGTCAATTTAGGATGTCCTTTAGTGGATTTAGGATGTCCTTTAGTGGATTTAGAATGTCCTTTAGTGGATTTAGAATGTCCTTTAGTGGATTTAGAATGTCCTTTAGTGGATTTAGAATGTCCTTTAGTGAATTTAGAATGTCCTTTAGTGAATTTAGAATGTCCTTTAGTGGATTTAGAATGTCCTTTAGTGAATTTAGAATGTCCTTTAGTGAATTTAGAATGTCCTTTAGTGAATTTAGAATGTCTTTTAGTGTATTTAGGATGTCCTTTAGTGAATTTAGAATGTCCTTTAGTGAATTTAGAATGTCCTTTAGTGAATTTAGAATGTCCTTTAGTGAATTTAGAATGTCCTTTAGTGAATTTAGAATGTCCTTTAGTGAATTTAGGATGTCCTTTAGTGAATTTAGAATGTCCTTTAGTGAATTTAGAATGTCCTTTAGTGAATTTAGAATGTCCTTTAGTGAATTTAGAATGTCCTTTAGTGAATTTAGAATGTCCTTTAGTGAATGTAGAATGTCCTTTAGTGAATGTAGAATGTCCTTTAGTGAATTTAGAATGTCCTTTAGTGACTGTAGAATGTCCTTTAGTAAATTTAGGATGTCCTTTGGTGAATTTAGAATGTCCTTTAGTGAATGTAGAATGTCCTTTTAGTGAATTTAGAATGTCCTTTAGTGAATTTAGAATGTCCTTTAGTGAATTTAGAATGTCCTTTAGTGAATTTAGAATGTCCTTTAGTGAATTTAGAATGTCCTTTAGTGAATTTAGAATGTCCTTTAGTGAATTTAGAATGTCCTTTAGTGAATGTAGAATGTCCTTTAGTGAATGTAGAATGTCCTTTAGTGAATGTTGAATGTCCTTTAGTGAATGTAGAATGCCCTTTAGTGAATGTAGAATGCCCTTTAGTGAATGTAGAATGCCCTTTAGTGAATTTAGAATGCCCTTTAGTGAATTTAGAATGCCCTTTAGTGAATTTAGAATGCCCTTTAGTGAATTTAGAATGCCCTTTAGTGAATTTAGAATGTCCTTTAGTGAATTTAGAATGTCCTTTAGTGGATTTAGAATGTCCTTTAGTGAATGTAGAATGTCCTTTAGTGAATTTAGAATGTCCTTTAGTGAATTTAGAATGTCCTTTAGTGAATTTAGAATGTCCTTTAGTGAATGTAGAATGCCCTTTCGTTTATTTAGGATGTCCTTTAGTGAATTTAGAATGTCCTTTAGTGAATTTAGAATGTCCTTTAGTGAATTTAGAATGCCTTTTCGTTTATTTAGGATGTCCTTTTAGTGAATTTAGAATGCCTTTTCGTTTATTTAGGATGTCCTTTTAGTGAATTTAGAATGTCCTTTAGTGAATTTAGAATGCCTTTTCGTTTATTTAGGATGTCCTTTTAGTGAATTTAGAATGTCCTTTAGTGAATGTAGAATGCCCTTTCGTTTATTTAGGATGTCCTTTTAGTGAATTTAGAATGTCCTTTAGTGAATGTAGAATGTCCTTTAGTGAATGTAGGATGTCCTTTAGTGAGTTTAGAATGTCCTTTAGTGAATTTAGAATGTCCTTTAGTGAATGTAGAATGCCCTTTCGTTTATTTAGGATGTCCTTTAGTGAATTTAGGATGTCCTTTGGTGAATTTAGAATGTCCTTTAGTGGATTTAGAATGTCCTTTAGTAAATTTAGGATGTCCTTTAGTGAATGTAGAATGTCCTTTTAGTGAATGTAGAATGCCCTTTCGTTTATTTAGGATGTCCTTTAGTAAATTTAGGATGTCCTTTAGTGAATTTAGAATGCCTTTTCGTTTATTTAGGATGTCCTTTTAGTGAATTTAGAATGCCTTTTCGTTTATTTAGGATGTCCTTTTAGTGAATTTAGAATGCCTTTTCGTTTATTTAGGATGTCCTTTTAGTGAATTTAGAATGTCCTTTAGTGAATTTAGAATGCCTTTTCGTTTATTTAGGATGTCCTTTAGTGAATTTAGAATGTCCTTTAGTGAATGTAGAATGCCCTTTCGTTTATTTAGGATGTCCTTTAGTGAATTTAGAATGTCCTTTTAGTGAATTTAGGATGTCCTTTAGTGAATGTAGAACGCCCTTTCGTTTATTTAGGATGTCCTTTTAGTGAATTTAGAATGTCCTTTAGTGAATGTAGAATGCCTTTTCGTTTATTTAGGATGTCCTTTTAGTGAATTTAGAATGTCCTTTAGTGAATGTAGAATGCCCTTTCGTTTATTTAGGATGTCCTTTTAGTGAATTTAGAATGTCCTTTAGTGAATGTAGAATGCCCTTTCGTTTATTTAGGATGTCCTTTTAGTGAATTTAGAATGTCCTTTAGTGAATGTAGAATGCCCTTTCGTTTATTTAGGATGTCCTTTTAGTGAATTTAGAATGTCCTTTAGTGAATGTAGAATGCCCTTTCGTTTATTTAGGATGTCCTTTTAGTGAATTTAGAATGTCCTTTAGTGAATGTAGAATGCCTTTTCGTTTATTTAGGATGTCCTTTTAGTGAATTTAGAATGTCCTTTAGTGAATGTAGAATGCCCTTTCGTTTATTTAGGATGTCCTTTTAGTGAATTTAGAATGTCCTTTAGTGAATGTAGAATGCCCTTTCGTTTATTTAGGATGTCCTTTAGTGAATTTAGAATGTCCTTTAGTGAATGTAGAATGCCCTTTCGTTTATTTAGGATGTCCTTTTAGTGAATTTAGAATGTCCTTTAGTGAATGTAGAATGCCTTTTCGTTTATTTAGGATGTCCTTTTAGTGAATTTAGAATGTCCTTTAGTGAATGTAGAATGCCCTTTCGTTTATTTAGGATGTCCTTTAGTGAATTTAGAATGTCCTTTAGTGAATTTAGAATGTCCTTTAGTGAATTTAGAATGCCTTTTCGTTTATTTAGGATGTCCTTTAGTGAATTTAGAATGCCTTTTCGTTTATTTAGGATGTCCTTTAGTGAATTTAGAATGCCTTTTCGTTTATTTAGGATGTCCTTTTAGTGAATTTAGAATGCCTTTTCGTTTATTTAGGATGTCCTTTTAGTGAATTTAGAATGCCTTTTCGTTTATTTAGGATGTCCTTTTAGTGAATTTAGAATGTCCTTTAGTGAATTTAGAATGCCTTTTCGTTTATTTAGGATGTCCTTTAGTGAATTTAGAATGTCCTTTAGTGAATTTAGGATGTCCTTTAGTGAATTTAGAATGCCTTTTCGTTTATTTAGGATGTCCTTTTAGTGAATTTAGAATGCCTTTTCGTTTATTTAGGATGTCCTTTTAGTGAATTTAGAATGCCTTTTCGTTTATTTAGGATGTCCTTTTAGTGAATTTCTGCGAGCACCTCTAGGGCTGTAACTGAATATGGACATTTGAATGATCTTGTAGGATCAACCTGCTCTTCCAGAAGGAATGTGTTGCCACGGTGGCCTCCAGCTACTTCTCCAAGTGTTGAATCCCCCGATGTTAGACGACAATCCCCCCAATTTCAAAAAGATCCGAAATTGGGCTGCCTGTGTTAATACAGCCAGTGTGTGTAACAATTAGTTCTCATCGGCTTCATGTTCACAAAGTACACCGGAATAGAATGTAGCATGTAGAAAGAATAAAAATGAACATTACATTCATTTGGTTTGTTTCATTATCTGTTGTTGTTGAATTGCAAATAGCAGTTAAAACAAGGAATACCTTTCCATTAAACACTGGGATAAACAGCACATGCACTCTTCAAACAAGCACATGGCCATGGCTAGAATGGATACAGCTTTTGTTCCAATTTAAATCCAAAGGTTATCTTTATCATTTGTTTTGCATTTTAGCTTAACCCAAACTCTTTTCCTGTCCTTAAAGTATTTGTTTTTAGCCTGGACACGTTAATGATCCTAACCTGCTATGAAATGTCAAATCTGATTTAAAGCTATATCCTTTTTTGTTGTTGTCAAAATCTCAGCACATGGCACACAGGACCCCAGTCAAGGCAGTCTTCCCACCTGGGTGTTTGGTTTGCTCTTTTATGGGCTAACAGCATAGAGATGGACAGAGGTCACAACAGCATAGAGATGGACAGAGATCACAACAGCATAGAGATGGACAGAGGTCACATCAGCATAGAGATGGACAGAGGTCATAACAGCATAGAGATGGACAGAGGTCACAACAGCATAGAGATGGACAGAGGTCACAACAGCATAGAGATGGACAGAGGTCACAACAGCATAGAGATGGACAGAGGTCTTATCAGCATAGAGATGGACAGAGGTCATAACAG
Organism: Oncorhynchus keta; assembly: GCF_023373465.1. Classification (NCBI taxonomy): domain Eukaryota; kingdom Metazoa; phylum Chordata; class Actinopteri; order Salmoniformes; family Salmonidae; genus Oncorhynchus; species Oncorhynchus keta. Next base: position 81,761 of record NW_026289931.1, read on the forward strand.
CATAGAGATGGACAGAGGTCACAACAGCATAGAGATGGACAGAGGTCATAACAGCATAGAGATGGACAGAGGTCATAACAGCATAGAGATGGACAGAGGTCATAACAGCATAGAGATGGACAGAGGTCATAACAGCATAGAGATGGACAGAGGTCACAACAGCATAGAGATGGACAGAGGTCATAACAGCATAGAGATGGACAGAGGTCATAACAGCATAGAGATGGACAGAGGTCATAACAGCATAGAGATGGACAGAGGTCATAACAGCATAGAGATGGACAGAGGTCATAACAGCATAGAGATGGACAGAGGTCATAACAGCATAGAGATGGACAGAGGTCACAACAGCATAGAGATGGACAGAGGTCACAACAGCATAGAGATGGACAGAGGTCATAACAGCATAGAGATGGACAGAGGTCACAACAGCATAGAGATGGACAGAGGTCACAACAGCATAGAGATGGACAGAGGTCACAACAGCATAGAGATGGACAGAGGTCACAACAGCATAGAGATGGACAGAGGTCTTATCAGCATAGAGATGGACAGAGGTCACAACAGCATAGAGATGGACAGAGGTCTTATCAGCATAGAGATGGACAGAGGTCATAACAGCATAGAGATGGACAGAGGTCACAACAGCATAGAGATGGACAGAGGTCATAACAGCATAGAGATGGACAGAGGTCATAACAGCATAGAGATGGACAGAGGTCACAACAGCATAGAGATGGACAGAGGTCATAACAGCATAGAGATGGACAGAGGTCACAACAGCATAGAGATGGACAGAGGTCATAACAGCATAGAGATGGACAGAGGTCATAACAGCATAGAGATGGACAGAGGTCATAACAGCATAGAGATGGACAGAGGTCATAACAGCATAGAGATGGACAGAGGTCATAACAGCATAGAGATGGACAGAGGTCATAACAGCATAGAGATGGACAGAGGTCATAACAGCATAGAGATGGACAGAGGTCACAACAGCATAGAGATGGACAGAGGTCATAACAGCATAGAGATGGACAGAGGTCACAACAGCATAGAGATGGACAGAGGTCACAACAGCATAGAGATGGACAGAGGTCATAACAGCATAGAGATGGACAGAGGTCACAACAGCATAGAGATGGACAGAGGTCATAACAGCATAGAGATGGACAGAGGTCACAACAGCATAGAGATGGACAGAGGTCACAACAGCATAGAGATGGACAGAGGTCATAACAGCATAGAGATGGACAGAGGTCATAACAGCATAGAGATGGACAGAGGTCATAACAGCATAGAGATGGACAGAGGTCATAACAGCATAGAGATGGACAGAGGTCATAACAGCATAGAGATGGACAGAGGTCACAACAGCATAGAGATGGACAGAGGTCACAACAGCATAGAGATGGACAGAGGTCACAACAGCATAGAGATGGACAGAGGTCACAACAGCATAGAGATGGACAGAGGTCACAACAGCATAGAGATGGACAGAGGTCACAACAGCATAGAGATGGACAGAGGTCACAACAGCATAGAGATGGACAGAGGTCACAACAGCATAGAGATGGACAGAGGTCACAACAGCATAGAGATGGACAGAGGTCATAACAGCATAGAGATGGACAGAGGTCACAACAGCATAGAGATGGACAGAGGTCACAACAGCATAGAGATGGACAGAGGTCACAACAGCATAGAGATGGACAGAGGTCACAACAGCATAGAGATGGACAGAGGTCACAACAGCATAGAGATGGACAGAGGTCACAACAGCATAGAGATGGACAGAGGTCACAACAGCATAGAGATGGACAGAGGTCATATCAGCATAGAGATGGACAGAGGTCATAACAGCATAGAGATGGACAGACATTACCATTGAGGGCTTCCACCAATTGAATGTAATCAACTGGGTGGGACTTCCAACCCTATTGGCTGAGCCCTCCTGGTGACCCTGTTGGAGTCATCATGTCCAACCTGGTCATCAGGAGGGTTCAGCCAATCGTGAAGATGAAAATGGACTACTTCAAAATGGAGATAGCCTCAATGGCGCTGCCCATGCGTTTAACAGAGGCCATAATGGACTACTTCAAAATGGAGATAGCCTCAATGGCGTTGCCCATGCGTTTAACAGAGGCCATAATTAGATGGATATAAGGTTACGACATCTTTATATCTCTATGGGTAACAGACAGATTGATGACTGGTACTTAGTGATGTTCCTCTGAAAGGTCCTACCTGTCCAATAGGGAAGCCTCATAAGAACATAGGCCAAATGATTGGTTGAACTAACACATAAGGAGGTGCTGTCGGCAGAGCAAAATGTTATTGGAGACCGAGACGGAAGAGGAAGCCAGACATCCCACTCCCTAATTTCTTTCTGGTTCACATTGGTGTCTTTGGGAGAATCCCCACGTCTGATTAAGCAGAACGGAACTGACCATTATTTTCAATGGGAAACGGTCTGAGTGAATTATCTTGATTTATTCATCATCTTTGTTAGAAATACATGAACCACTGGTCTTCTGTATTGCACGTAGAGAATTATAGCGGCCTCAAGATGGATTAAACCCATTTGTGCATGGATATTGCCATTGAAAGCTTCCACCATTTTGAAGTAGTCAACTGGGTGGGACTTCCTATGGGTTAAGGAAGGATCACATGATTCCATCCAGGTCATCAGGATCAGACAATGAATTATAGTCAGCCCATGAGTAATAGTCAACTGGGTGGGACTTCCTATTGGTTAAGGAAGGATCACATGATTCCATCCAGGTCATCAGGATCAGCCAATGAATTATACTGGTGAGGAAACATTCCATAACAGCAGGTGGCAGTAAATCGCCAACCTTGGCCAACCTGTTCCAACAACACCCTCCAGGGGGCAGTGTGCACCCTTTCAGTTTGTTTACCAACTCATAGAAGTAGTAGAAGAAGAAAATGGACAACTTCAAAATGGAGATGGGTTCATGGCGCTACCCAAAGCGCACCCAGACGCCCTAATGGGACAGATGCACAGAGGAGTCCTCTAATCTCTATGGCAGGGGTTCTTAAACTTTTTCAGCCTGGGACCCAAATGAGAAATTCTGTGTTTTCCTGGGACTCAAGCTTATGAAAACATCAGTACATTTAATTTCCCTTGTACCCAAAACAAATACAATATAGACAAACAACGATGAAATTAAATACCCATATAAATAGCTATTCATGTTTATTTCCTCCCATTAAAAACACTCTTACATGTCTGTCTAGGTTGGAACTGTTGCTGCTAAAATACAACAAATAATTGTAATTCTGAATGGGAATAAACTGATTAAAGCAAGATGCTTTTTGAGGCACACACACACACACACACACAGTCCTAATGAGAGGTGTGTGACTGGTTGAAGCTTTTTTTAAACTTGTTTTTCAAGTACAACCGAGTTGAGAACCCTGACTCACACAGGTATGTGGTACCAAACTGGACCAGAACATCTACTGCTTTCTCAGTCAGGCAGTAGACCGCTTCCTGCTGTAGAGGAGCTACCCAGAACTGTGTGAGTGTTTTCCTCAAAAATAATCTAGCTTCAATCAATTTATTCCAGTTCAGAACAAAACATTATTAACGTATTTTAAGAGCAACAGTTCCCACCTAGACGTGTTTTCAACAGTCATTTCTACAGTAAAATGCACAGTAGGTCTGATCATGTTTCCTCTTCAAATGTATTGTTTTACTGACCTCGTATTTTCCCGAGTTCCCAGTTGTTTTGAACGCGACAAATGACTGACAGCGCTTCATCTGCTTCAGAACGACAGTACTGCAGCCTGAGAGTCACGGAGGGAAGGAAACTGCCGAAACTCGCGCAGCTGCCAAACTGAGCAGAGAGTTTAATTGCACTTGACCAAATCAATTCCAGTAATTAATCAAAAAATATATTAATTTACTCTCACACGTCGCGACCCACTACCCATGCATTAAAGAAAGGCCGCTCTATGGTATCACGTTAAGTGGCACTTTTTCACAGAGATGTTTTGAGGACATCAGGTGGTTTAGGACGCCATCTAGTGGCTGCTTTTAGAAGTGCACGAGCCAAACGAGGCCCAGACGAGGCTCAGTTTGGCACAGACAAGACAGGTCATAAAAACGTTGCCGTGGTTCACACAAAAAAAAAACAATCCTTAATTATGTTGAGGTAAACTGCGCAGTCACGCTGTGCAACTGGGTAAAGTTATTGGGGAGCCTTTGCATGAGGAGTGTAAATGAGGAGGCTACTGAGTAAATTATGATCTGGGGTGTTAGCTAGCTAAACAAACCTTAGTTGGCTAGCAATTAGTTTCTCTAAGTCTATCATGTTAGCCAGCCAACAGTTTGACAAGCCTTTGGTTAAAAAACCAGCCAGCAAAAGATGTTGACCAGTTTGTATCAACCGGGTCTCATGCTGCTCTGAGAACAGACATACATATATATACTGAGTCATTTTGGGGTTGCTGTTCAAGCTAGCAAACATCTTTAGCTTTTTTTAGTACTTGATTACAAATTCTCTTTCAAATGAGAAATTGTATTAGTATAAAATAATAAAATGTTCCCAGTTTTTTGGGGGGGGCATACAATATAGCTCAGTAGTTGTACTATTTATTTCATACTGTCACACCCTGATCTGTTTCACCTGTCTTTGTGTTTGTCTCCACCCCCCCTCCGGGTGTCGCCCATCTTCTCCATTATCCCCTGTGTATTTATACCTGTGTTCTCTGTTTGTCCGTGTCCAGTTCGTTTTGTTAGGTCTTACCAGCATGCTTTCCCGTCTTCCTGTTTCTCAAGTCCTGTTTCCTAGTTTTTCCTGGTTCTGACCTGCCTGCCTGCCTGCCGTCCTGTACCTGCCTGACTCTGACCTGATCACGAACCTCCGCCTGTACTCCTCGACCTGTCCTTTACCTGCCCTGTGTTTATAATAAATTATCTGAGAACTGTGCTATCCGCCTCCTGTGTCTGCATCTGGGTCATCCTGAGTCTTGATACATAGTCTTTTTTTTACCATACTAATCACCATGCTGGTCACCATTGTCCAAAACACATTTCGGTATGCTCGTCACCATTGTCCAAAACACATGTTGGTATGCTGGTCACCATTGTCCAAAACACATGTTGGTATGCTGGTCACCATTGTCCAAAACACATTTCGGTATGCTGGTCACCATTGTCCAAAACACATTTCGGTATGCTGGTCACCATTGTCCTAAACACATTTTGGTATGCTGGTCACCATTGTCCAAAACACATGTTGGTATGCTGGTCACCATTGTCCAAAACACATGTCGGTATGCTGGTCACCATTGTCCAAAACACATTTCGGTATGCTGGTCACCATTGTCCAAAACACATTTCGGTATGCTGGTCACCATTGTCCAAAACACATTTCGGTATGCTGGTCAACATTGTCCAAAACACATTTCGGTATGCTGGTCATCATTGTCCTAAACACATTTCGGTATGCTGGTCACCATTGTCCTAAACACATTTCGGTATGCTGGTCACCATTGTCCAAAACACATTTCATCGGTATGCTGGTCACCATTGTCCAAAACACATTTCGGTATGCTGGTCACCATTGTCCAAAACACATTTCGGTATGCTGGTCACCATTGTCCAAAACACATTTCGGTATGCTGGTCACCATTGTCCAAAACACATTTCGGTATGCTGGTCACCATTGTCCAAAACACATGTTGGTATGCTGGTCACCATTGTCCAAAACACATGTTGGTATGCTGGTCACCATTGTCCAAAACACATGTTGGTATGCTGGTCACCATTGTCCAAAACACATGTTGGTATGCTGGTCACCATTGTCCAAAACACATGCTGGTCACCATTGTCCAAAACACATGTTGGTATGCTGGTCACCATTGTCCAAAACACATTTCGGTATGCTGGTCACCATTGTCCAAAACACATTTCGGTATGCTGGTCACCATTGTCCTAAACACATTTCGGTATGCTGGTCACCATTGTCCAAAACACATTTCGGTATGCTGGTCACCATTGTCCTAAACACATTTCGGTATGCTGGTCACCATTGTCCAAAACACATTTCGGTATGCTGGTCACCATTGTCCAAAACACATTTCGGTATGCTGGTCACCATTGTCCAAAACACATTTCGGTATGCTGGTCACCATTGTCCAAAACACATTTCGGTATGCTTGTCACCATTGTCCAAAACACATTTTCTGTATGCTGGTCACCAAAGCGAAGGCTGGTAACCAGCAAAAACACAGTGGAGGCTGGTGACCAGTGTCTAAAACACAGCAAAGGCTGGTGACCAGTGCTTAAAACACAGTGGGTGCTGGTGACCAGTGCCTAAAACACAGTGAGTGCTGGTGACCAGTGCCTAAAACACAGTGAGTGCTGGTGACCAGTGTCTAAAACACAGTGAGTGCTGGTGACCAGTGTCTGAAACACAGTGAGTGCTGGTGACCAGTGTCTAAAACACAGTGAGTGCTGGTGACCAGTGTCTAAAACACAGTGAGTGCTGGTGACCAGTGCCTAAAACACAGTGAGTGCTGGTGACCAGTGCCTAAAACACAGTGAGTGCTGGTGACCAGTGTCTAAAACACAGTGAGTGCTGGTGACCAGTGTCTAAAACACAGTGAGTGCTGGTGACCAGTGCCTAAAACACAGTGAGTGCTGGTGACCAGTGCCTAAAACACAGTGAGTGCTGGTGACCAGTGTCTGAAACACAGTGAGTGCTGGTGACCAGTGCCTAAAACACAGTGAGTGCTGGTGACCAGTGTCTAAAACACAGTGAGTGCTGGTGACCAGTGCCACAAAACACAGTGAGTGCTGGTGACCAGTGCCTGAAACACAGTGAGTGCTGGTGACCAGTGTCTAAAACACAGTGAGTGCTGGTGACCAGTGCCTAAAACACAGTGAGTGCTGGTGACCAGTGCCTAAAACACAGTGAGTGCTGGTGACCAGTGTCTAAAACACAGTGAGTGCTGGTGACCAGTGTCTAAAACACAGTGAGTGCTGGTGACCAGTGCCTAGTGCTGGTGACCAGTGTCTGAACTGAAACACAGTGAGTGCTGGTGACCAGTGTCTAAAACACAGTGAGTGCTGGTGACCAGTGTCTAAAACACAGTGAGTGCTGGTGACCAGTGTCTAAAACACAGTGAGTGCTGGTGACCAGTGTCTGAAACACAGTGAGTGCTGGTGACCAGTGTCTAAAACACAGTGAGTGCTGGTGACCAGTGTCTGAAACACAGTGAGTGCTGGTGACCAGTGTCTAAAACACAGTGAGTGCTGGTGACCAGTGTCTAAAACACAGTGAGTGCTGGTGACCAGTGCCTAAAACACAGTGAGTGCTGGTGACCAGTGCCTAAAACACAGTGAGTGCTGGTGACCAGTGTCTAAAACACAGTGAGTGCTGGTGACCAGTGTCTAAAACACAGTGAGTGCTGGTGACCAGTGCCTAAAACACAGTGAGTGCTGGTGACCAGTGCCTAAAACACAGTGAGTGCTGGTGACCAGTGTCTAAAACACAGTGAGTGCTGGTGACCAGTGTCTAAAACACAGTGAGTGCTGGTGACCAGTGTCTGAAACACAGTGAGTGCTGGTGACCAGTGTCTAAAACACAGTGAGTGCTGGTGACCAGTGTCTAAAACACAGTGAGTGCTGGTGACCAGTGCCTAAAACACAGTGAGTGCTGGTGACCAGTGTCTAAAACACAGTGAGTGCTGGTGACCAGTGTCTAAAACACAGTGAGTGCTGGTGACCAGTGCCTAAAACACAGTGAGTGCTGGTGACCAGTGTCTAAAACACAGTGAGTGCTGGTGACCAGTGTCTAAAACACAGTGAGTGCTGGTGACCAGCCTAAGCATTTTTCCCAGCAGAGTTACCATCCCAGTAATGCCACTGTGTTGAACAATCACATCACATAGTAGCATCAAAACAGCTCCCCATCAGTTATAATGACTTTCCAGATGGAGGTCTGGGCAGGACTGGTGTCTTCCTCCCAGCTGGCTTTCTGTCCGATTCCCCCCCTTCTACCACAAGGACTGGTCCCTCTCCCTGCACACCTCCCTGCGCCCAGCTGGCTTTCTGTCCGATTCCACCCCTTCTACCACAAGAACTGGTCCCTCTCCCTGCACACCTCCCTGCGCCCAGCTGGCTTTCTGTCCGATTCCACCCCTTCTACCACATGAACTGGTCCCTCTCCCTGCACACCTCCCAGGCCCAGCTGGCTTTCTGTCCGATTCCACCCCTTCTACCACAAGGACTGGTCCCTCTCCCTGCACACCTCCCAGGCCCAGCTGGCTTTCTGTCCGATTCCACCCCTTCTACCACAAGGACTGGTCCCTCTCCCTGCACACCTCCCAGGCTCAGCTGGCTTTCTGTCCGATTCCACCCCTTCTACCACAAGAACTGGTCCCTCTCCCTGCACACCTCCCATGCCCAGCTGGCTTTCTGTCTGATTCCCCCCCTTCTACCACAAGAACTGGTCCCTCTCCCTGCACACCTCCCTGCGCCCAGCTGGCTTTCTGTCCGATTCCCCCCCTTCTACCACATGGGAACTGGTCCCTCTCCCTGCACACCTCCCAGGCCCAGCTGGCTTTCTGTCCGATTCCCCCCCTTCTACCACATGAACTGGTCCCTCTCCCTGCACACCTCCCTGCGCCCAGCTGGCTTTCTGTCCGATTCCACCCCTTCTACCACAAGAACTGGTCCCTCTCCCTGCACACCTCCCATGCCCAGCTGGCTTTCTGTCCGATTCCCTCCTTCTACCACAAGGACTGGTCCCTCTCCCTGCACACCTCCCTGCGCCCAGCTGGCTTTCTGTCCGATTCCCCCCCTTCTACCACAAGAACTGGTCCCTCTCCCTGCACACCTCCCAGGCCCAGCTGGCTTTCTGTCCGATTCCCCCCCTTCTACCACATGAACTGGTCCCTCTCCCTGCACACCTCCCTGCGCCCAGCTGGCTTTCTGTCCGATTCCACCCCTTCTACCACAAGAACTGGTCCCTCTCCCTGCACACCTCCCATGCCCAGCTGGCTTTCTGTCCGATTCCCTCCTTCTACCACAAGGACTGGTCCCTCTCCCTGCACACCTCCCTGCGCCCAGCTGGCTTTCTGTCCGATTCCCCCCCTTCTACCACAAGAACTGGTCCCTCTCCCTGCACACCTCCCATGCCCAGCTGGCTTTCTGTCTGATTCCCCCCCTTCTACCACAAGGACTGGTCCCTCTCCCTGCACACCTCCCAGGCCCAGCTGGCTTTCTGTCCGATTCCCCCCTTCTACCACAAGAACTGGTCCCTCTCCCTGCACACCTCCCATGCCCAGCTGGCTTTCTGTCCGATTCCCCCCCTTCTACCACATGAACTGGTCCCTCTCCCTGCACACCTCCCAGGCCCAGCTGGCTTTCTGTCCGATTCCCCCCCTTCTACCACATGAACTGGTCCCTCTCCCTGCACACCTCCCTGCACCCAGCTGGCTTTCTTTCCGATTCCCCCCTTGTACCACATGAACTGGTCCCTCTCCCTGCACACCTCCCATGCCCAGCTGGCTTTCTGTCCGATTCCCCCCCTTCTACCACAAGGACTGGTCCCTCTCCCTGCACACCTCCCAGGCCCAGCTGGCTTTCTGTCCGATTCCCCCCCTTCTACCACAAGAACTGGTCCCTCTCCCTGCGCACCTCCCTGCGCAAAGCTGGCTTTCTGTTCGATTCCCCCGTTCTACCACAAGAACTGGTCCCAAACCGAACCGCAGTCCCGCAATGTTATTTTAGGCTTATGTGACACAGCTCACTTGCCAGCCATGGTCCCAGCAATTTTGTGCCCTACAGGCAATATCAAATGGGGAAAAATAAGTTCAGAAATAGGTTAAATCACCAGAGATTCTCGCGTGGCCACATTAGGTTATCTGTATTACTGGGCTACATCAGCCAATATGGTAGATGAATAGTATTCTGAAGAGAGCAAAGTTGGAGAGACTTTCTCTTGAGCTATTTTTATAGCCTACCTTTTAAGAGTGTCACCAACTGGCGCGCATCGCCCTCGTTCTATGATGTTTGCAAACAGAGAAAGGGGTGTGTAGTCTACTCTGTAGCCAGCTCTATTCAATTCAGACGACACTCACACCTGATATCGCAGATAGGACTAGTGAACTTTAATCAGCTAGAAAAATGACGTTTTGCATATAGGATATAGGAGGACGATTTGCAGGAAGATAAAAAATGAATGGGTCATCAGTTCTTATTGATTATTAAAAGGCACAAAGCTAGCTCGCCACAGTAGTCTAACCTATATGCACGTTGTGCCTTCTTCCTTTTCAATGATGATATATATTTGGGCACTTTGACTCACGTTGTTTGATCGGCCTCCACATCTTTCCATGATCAATATTTATTTACAGACACTGTAGTAAAACTACAGTCGAATCATATTTAAGTTAATTCCATATTCAAGTTAACTGCCACGCGATTCTCCGCCCATGTATGCAGCCTACTCTATTTCAATGAGACCGCACGTCCTACTAGGAGAGGAGAGGTCGGCTACCGAAGTTGAAACAAGCGAATTCTGAGCGTGTGAATAATGCGACAAACACATGCGATTTTAATACCATATGTACGCTAACGCACACTAAGCAGAAAGATCACCTTTCCAAATAATATGCGAGACAACAAAACTATTTCCGTCCCAAAGTAGTCTGTCTGACCGCCCCGCTCCCGCCCGCAGCATGAAAAATGCAGACCGTGTCACAATGATCTCTGTCAGGACCCGCAGGTCTGGCGGGGCGTCCCGCTCAACTTCCACAGTCCAGTTAAATGGTGTAAGGACTTGAATAGCGGGATCTTCCAATATGAGACACATGTGGGTTACAATAGACGCGCACGCACGCACGCACGCACGCACGCACACACACACACACACACACACACACACACACACACACACACACACACACACACACACACACACACACACACACACACACACACACACACACACACACACACACACACACAGGTTGGTTCTCTATCTGAGAGAAGGACTGAAGTCTGTCTGTATTGATCTCACCAGGGCCTCTTAATCTTCTCCCTGTGCTGCGCTGCAGGCTTCTGCAGTGATTAGTCAACACAGGGTGCCAGTGAGGACCATCCATCACCATATTAGGAGAGAGGAGGAGGAGAGATGCAGAAACAGAGTTTCTCTCCCACTCTCTCTGTCTGAATCATCACAGGAAAGGAGAAATCATTCAGTCTGGGGAGCAGAAATAGCAACAAAACAAACCATTGGCAGAGGAGAGGAAATGCTTCTGATTCAACTATTCTAAACCTGATTTTCAGGGAAATGGGTCGGTTCCATGCTTCTTCAGTACATCATGTATATGCAATGCTGCGTTTGAGGCCAGTAATTCTATGGAATCTATTTCAGTTCTATGGAATCTATTTCAGTTCTATGGAATCTATTTCAGTTCTATGGAATCTATTTAAATTCTATGGAATCTATTTCAGTTCTATGGAATCTATTTCAATTCTATGGAATCTATTTAAATTCTATGGAATCTATTTCAGTTCTATGGAATCTATTTCAGTTCTATGGAATCTATTTCAGTTCTATCTATTTCAATTCTATGGAATCTATTTCAGTTCTATGGAATCTATTTCAATTCTATGGAATCTATTTAAATTATATGGAATCTATTTCAGTTCTATGGAATCTATTTCAGTTCTGGAATCTATTTCAATTCTATGGAATCTATTTCAGTTCTATGGAATCTATTTCAATTCTATGGAATCTATTTCAATTCTATGGAATCTATTTCAGTTCTATGGAATCTATTTCAGTTCTATGGAATCTATTTCAGTTCTATGGAATCTATTTCAATTCTATGGAATCTATTTCAGTTCTATGGAATCTATTTCAGTTCTATGGAATCTATTTAAATTCTATGGAATCTATTTCAGTTCTATGGAATCTATTTCAATTCTATGGAATCTATTTAAATTCTATGGAATCTATTTCAGTTCTATGGAATCTATTTCAGTTCTATGGAATCTATTTCAGTTCTATGGAATCTATTTCAATTCTATGGAATCTATTTCAGTTCTATGGAATCTATTTCAATTCTATGGAATCTATTTAAATTATATGGAATCTATTTCAGTTCTATGGAATCTATTTCAGTTCTATGGAATCTATTTCAATTCTATGGAATCTATTTCAGTTCTATGGAATCTATTTCAATTCTATGGAATCTATTTCAATTCTATGGAATCTATTTCAGTTCTATGGAATCTATTTCAGTTCTATGGAATCTATTTCAGTTCTATGGAATCTATTTCAGTTCTATGGAATCTATTTCAGTTCTATGGAATCTATTTCAGTTCTATGGAATCTATTTCAATTCATTGAAATCTATTTCCGGTCTATGGAATCTATTTCAATTCTATGGAATCTATTAAATTTCTATGGAATCTATTTCAGTTCTATGGAATCTATTTAAATTCTATGGAATCTATTTCAGTTCTATGGAATCTATTTCAGTTCTATGGAATCTATTTAAATTCTATGGAATCTATTTCAATTCTATGGAATCTATTTCAGTTCTATGGAATCTATGTCAGTTCTCTGCCAGCAGCACACTATCCTGCATCCCACTGCTGGCTTGCAGCTATGCAGGGTTTGTCCTGGTCAGTCCACGGATGGGGGAGACCAGATGCTGCTGGAAGAGAGGCACTCTTTCCTCTGGTCTAAAAGAAAATAAATATCCCAGGGCAGTGATTCGGGACATTGCCCTGTGTAGGAAGTGCTGCCATTCGGATGGGATGTTAAACGGGTATCCTGACTCTGTGGTCACTAAAGATCCCGTGGTACTTATCATAAGAGTAGTGGTGTTAACCCCGGTGTCCTGGCTCAATTCCTAATTTGACCCTCATCACCTAATCATCCCCAGCTTCCAATTGCCTAATATATCTCCTCTCCCATGTAACTAATCCCCAGGTTGTTGCTGTAAACGAGAATATGTTCTCAGTCATTTTACCTGGAAAAATAAGGAATAAATAAATACAAATTCAATGGAATCTATTTCAATTCTATGGAATCTATTTCAATTCTATGGAATCTATTTCAATTCTATGGAATCTATTTCTCGGAGAGTGGCAGTCTCTCTAGGTACTGATACAGTTACTGTGTTGTAAAAACCTTGTCCTTGTCACCGTGTTGCAATAAGGAGTTTGAGGTCGCTAGCTGGTCTATTATAAATAGTTTCTGGATCTTCCTGGTACAGTGTGTTATTATAATGTGGTTGACAGAGATGTCCTCGGGGAGAATTCTTCCCATTCATTTCTACAGAGACAAAATGCTGAATGATGACAGGTGTAGAGATATGTGACACTGATAGTGTTGTCTGTCACAACATTCTCTAGATGTTTAACTCCTTAGTACGAGAGAGAGAGATGAAGGGTGAGAGAGAGAGAGAGAGAGAGAGAGAGAGAGAGAGAGAGAGAGAGAGAGAGAGAGAGAGAGAGATGAAGGGTGAGAGAGAGAGAGAGGGAGAGAGAGAGATGAAGGGTGAGAGAGAGAGAGAGATGAAGGGTGAGAGAGAGAGATGAGAGAGAGAGAGAGAGATGAAGGGTGAGAGAGAGAGAGAGATGAAGGGTGAGAGAGAGATGAAGAGAGAGAGAGAGAGAGATGAAGGTGAGAGAGAGATGAAGAGAGAGAGAGAGAGAGAGAGAGAGAGAGAGAGATGAAGGGTGAGAGATGAGAGAGAGATGAAGGGTGAGAGATGAGAGAGAGAGAGAGAGAGTGAGAGAGAGAGAGATGAAGGGTGAGAGATGAGAGAGAGATGAAGGGTGAGAGATGAGAGATGAAGGGTGAGAGAGAGAGATAGATGAAGGGTGAGAGATGAAGAGAGAGAGAGAGAGAGAGAGATGAAGAGTGAGAGATGAGAGTGAGAGATGAAGGGTGAGAGATGAGAGATGAGAGGGTGAGAGAGAGAGAGAGAGATGAAGGGTGAGAGATGAGAGAGAGATGAAGGGTGAGAGATGAGAGATGAAGGGTGAGAGAGAGAGAGATAGATGAAGGGTGAGAGATGAGAGAGTGAGAGATGAGGGAGAGAGATGAGAGAGAGATGAAGGAGAGAGATGAGAGAGAGATGAGAGATGAGAGAGAGAGAGAGAGAGAGATGAAGGGTGAGAGATGAGATGAGAGATGAGAGAGAGAGAGAGAGAGAGAGAGAGAGAGATGAAGGGTGAGAGATGAGAGAGAGATGAAGGGTGAGAGATGAGAGAGAGAGATGAAGGTGAGAGAGAGAGAGATGAGATGAAGGTGAGAGAGAGAGAGATGAAGGGTGAGAGATGAGAGATGAAGAGAGAGAGAGAGATAGATGAAGGGTGAGAGATGAGAGAGAGAGAGAGAGAGAGATGAGAGAGGAGAGAGATAGATGAAGGTGAGAGATGAGAGAGAGAGAGAGAGTGAGAGAGAGAGATGAAGGGTGAGAGATGAGAGAGAGATGAAGGGTGAGAGATGAGAGATGAAGGGTGAGAGAGAGAGATAGATGAAGGGTGAGAGATGAGAGAGAGAGAGAGAGAGAGAGAGAGAGAGAGAGAGAGAGAGAGATGAGAGATGAGAGATGAAGGGTGAGAGAGAGAGAGAGAGAGAGTGAGAGATGAGAGAGAGAGATGAAGGGTGAGAGATGAGAGAGAGATGAAGGGTGAGAGATGAGAGATGAAGGGTGAGAGAGAGAGAGAGAGAGAGTGAGAGAGAGATGAAGGGTGAGAGATGAGAGAGAGAGATGAAGGGTAGGAGATGAGAGATGAAGGGTGAGAGAGAGAGAGAGAGAGAGAGAGAGAGATGAAGGGTGAGAGATGAGAGAGAGAGATGAAGGGTGAGAGATGAGAGAGAGAGAGAGAGATGAAGGTTGAGAGATGAGAGAGAGAGATGAAGGGTGAGAGATGAGAGAGAGATGAAGGGTGAGAGAGAGAGAGTTGAAGAGATGAGAGAGAGAGAGAGAGAGAGAGAGAGAGAGAGATGAGAGGAGATGAAGGTGAGAGAGAGAGAGATGAAGGGTGAGAGATGAGAGATGAAGGGTGAGAGATGAGAGAGAGATGAAGGGTGAGAGATGAGAGAGAGATGAAGGGTGAGAGATGAGAGAGAGTGAGAGAGAGAGAGAGAGAGATGAAGGTTGAGAGATGAGAGAGAGAGATGAAGGGTGAGAGATGAGAGAGAGATGAAGGGTGAGAGATGAGAGATGAGAGATGAGAGAGAGACAGATGAAGGTGAGAGATGAGAGAGATGAAGGGTGAGAGATGAGAGAGAGAGATGAAGGGTGAGAGATGAGAGAGATGAAGGGTGAGAGATGAGAGGAGAGATGAAGGGTGAGAGATGAGAGAGAGAGATGAAGGGTGAGAGATGAGAGAGAGAGATGAAGGGTGAGAGATGAGAGAGAGAGATGAAGGGTGAGAGATGAGAGAGAGAGATGAAGGGTGAGAGATGAGAGAGAGAGATGAAGGGTGAGAGATGAGAGAGAGAGAGAGAGAGAGAGTGAGAGAGAGAGAGAGAGATGAGAGATGAGAGAGAGTGAGAGATGAGAGAGAGAGATGAAGGGTGAGAGATGAGAGAGAGATGAAGGTGAGAGATGAGAGAGAGATGAAGGGTGAGAGATGAGAGAGAGAGATGAAAGGTGAGAGAGAGAGAGAGAGATGAAGGGTGAAGAGGTGAGAGAGAGAGATGAGAGAGAGAGATGAAGGGTGAGAGATGAGAGAGAGAGATGAAGGGTGAGAGAGAGAGAGAGATGAAGGGTGAGAGATGAGAGAGAGAGATGAAGGGTGAGAGATGAGAGATGAAGGTTGAGAGAGAGAGAGAGTGAGAGATGAAGAGAGAGAGAGATGAGAGAGAGAGATGAAGGGTGAGAGATGAGAGAGAAGGTGAGAGATGAAGGGATGAGAGAGAGAGAGAGAGAGATGAAGGGTGAGAGATGAGAGAGAGAGATGAAGGGTGAGAGATGAGAGAGAGAGATGAAGGGTGAGAGATAGAGAGAGAGAGAGAGAGATGAAGGTGAGAGATGAGAGAGAGAGATGAGAGAGAGAGAGAGAGAGAGATGAAGGGTGAGATGAGATGAAGGGTGAGAGAGAGAGAGAGAGAGATGAAGGGTGAGAGATGAAGGGTGAGAGATGAGAGAGAGAGATGAAGGGTGAGAGATGAGAGAGAGAGAGATGAAGGAGTGAGAGATGAGAGTGAGAGATGAAGGGTGAGAGATGAGAGAGCAATAGCCCTCCTTGTTGTGAGCCAATGTTCCTCACCTGTCTGTGAGTCCTTCTCACCTGTCTGTCTGTCTGTCCTTCTCACCTGTCTGTCTTTCCGTCCTTCTGAGTCCTTCTCACCTGTCTGTCTGTCTGTCTGTCTGTCTGTCTGTCTGATGACCTGTCTGTCTGAGACCTGTCCGTCTGTCTGTCCTTCTCACCTGTCTGTCTGTCCGTCCTTCTCACCTGTCCGTCTGATCCGTCCTTCTCACCTGTCTGAGATCCTTCTCACCTGTCTGTCTGTGAGAGATATCACCTGTCTGAGAGATGAAGGGTGAGAGATGAGAGAGAGAGATGAAGGGTGAGTCTGTCTGACCTGTCCGTCTGTCCGTCCTTCTCACCTGTCTGTCTGTCCGTCCTTCTCACCTGTCTGTCTGTCTGTCCTTAGATGTCTGTCCTTCTCACCTGTCCGTCTGTCTGTCCTTCTCACCTGTTGAAGATGAGAGATGAGAGAGAGAGATGAAGAGAGAGAGAGAGAGAGAGAGAGAGAGTGAGAGAGAGATGAAGGGTGAGAGATGAGAGAGAGAGATGAAGGGTGAGAGATGAGAGATGAAGGGTGAGAGATGAGAGAGAGAGATGAAGGGTGAGAGATGAGAGAGAGAGATGAAGGTGAGAGATGAGAGAGAGAGAGAGAGAGAGAGAGAGAGAGAGAGAGATGAAGGTTGAGAGATGAGAGAGAGAGATGAAGGGTGAGAGATGAGAGAGAGATGAAGGGTGAGAGATGAGAGATGAGAGATGAGAGATGAGAGACAGATGAAGGGTGAGAGATGAGAGAGATGAAGGGTGAGAGATGAGAGAGAGAGATGAAGGGTGAGAGATGAGAGAGAGATGAAGGGTGAGAGATGAGAGAGAGAGATGAAGGGTGAGAGATGAGAGAGAGAGATGAAGGGTGAGAGATGAGAGAGAGAGATGAAGGGTGAGAGATGAGAGAGAGAGATGAAGGTGAGAGATGAGAGAGAGATGAAAGGTGAGAGATGAGAGAGAGATGAAGGGTGAGAGAGAGAGAGAGAGAGAAGGTGAGAGATGAGAGAGAGAGATGAAGGGTGAGAGAGAGAGAGAGAGAGAGATGAAGGGTGAGAGATGAGAGAGAGATGAAGGTGAGAGATGAGAGAGAGATGAAGGGTGAGAGATGAGAGAGAGATGAAAGGTGAGAGATGAGAGAGAGATGAAGAGAGAGAGAGAGAGAGAGAGAGAGAGAGGAGAGATGAAGGGTGAAGGGTGAGAGATGAGAGAGATGAGAGAGAGATGAGAGATGAAGGTGAGAGATGAGAGAGAGAGATGAAGGGTGAGAGATGAGAGATGAAGGGTTGAGAGAGATGAGAGAGAGAGATGAAGGGTGAGAGATGAGAGAGAGAGATGAAGGGTGAGAGATGAGAGAGAGATGAAGAGTGAGAGATGAGAGAGAGAGATGAAGGGTGAGAGATGAGAGAGAGAGAGATGAAGGGTGAGAGATGAGAGAGAGAGATGAAGGGTGAGAGATGAGAGAGAGAGATGAAGGGTGAGAGAGAGAGAGAGATGAGAGAGAGAGAGATGAAGAGAGAGAGATGAAGGTGAGAGAGAGAGAGAGAGATTCTCATTCTGAGAGATGAGAGTCCTGAGATGAAGTCTGAGAGAGAGAGATGAAGGGTGAGATGATGAGAGAGATGAAGGGTGAGAGATGAGAGAGAGAGAGAGAGAGAGAGAGAGAGATGAAGGGTGAGAGATGAGAGAGAGAGATGAAGGGTGAGAGATGAGAGAGAGAGATGAAGGGTGAGAGATGAGAGAGAGAGATGAAGGGTGAGAGATGAGAGAGCAATAGCCCTCCTTGTTGTGAGGCCAAGTGTTCCTCACCTGTCTGTCTGTCCGTCCTTCTCACCTGTCTGTCTGTCTGTCCTTCTCACCTGTCTGTCTGTCCGTCCTTCTCACCTGTCTGTCTGTCCGTCCTTCTCACCTGTCTGTCTGTCTGTCTGTCTGTCTGTCTGTCTGTCTGTCTGTCCTTCTCACCTGTCTGTCTGTCTGTCCTTCTCACCTGTCCGTCTGTCTGTCCTTCTCACCTGTCTGTCTGTCCGTCCTTCTCACCTGTCTGTCTGTCCGTCCTTCTCACCTGTCTGTCTGTCCGTCCTTCTCACCTGTCTGTCTGTCTGTCCTTATCACCTGTCTGTCTGTCTGTCCTTCTCACCTGTCCGTCTGTCCGTCCTTCTCACCTGTCTGTCTGTCTGTCCTTCTCACCTGTCCGTCTGTCTGTCCTTCTCACCTGTCCGTCTGTCCGTCCTTCTCACCTGTCTGTCTGTCCGTCCTTCTCACCTGTCTGTCTGTCTGTCCTTATCACCTGTCTGTCTGTCTGTCCTTCTCACCTGTCCGTCTGTCTGTCCTTCTCACCTGTCTGTCTGTCCGTCCTTCTCACCTGTCCGTCTGTCCGTCCTTCTCACCTGTCTGTTCTCAGTTCCTTCTCACCTGTCTGTCTGTCTGTCCTTCTCACCTGTCCGTCTGAGATGTCCTTCTCAGTTCACCTGTCTGTCATCAGTGTCTGTCTGTCCTTATCACCTGTCTGTCTGTCTGTCCTTCTCACCTGTCCGTCTGTCTGTCCTTCTCACCTGACATGTTTCTGTCTGTCCGTCCTTCTCACCTACCACTGTCCGTCCTTCTCACCTGTCTGTCTGTCTGTCTGTTGTCCTTCTCACCTGTCCGTCTGTCTGTCCAGTTCTCAGGCCCATCAGTCGTCCTTCTCACCTGTAAATTCTGTATACCACAAGAGATGTTTCTCAGTTCATGAAGCAGGCCCATCAGTTGGATTCTATTCTGTAAAATACCACACAGAGATGTTTCTCAGTTCATGAAGCAGGCCCATCAGTTGGATTCTGTTCTGTAAAATACCACACAGAGATGTTTCTCAGTTCATGAAGCAGGCCCATCAGTTGGATTCTATTCTGTAAAATACCACACAGAGATGTTTCTCAGTTCATGAAGCAGGCCCATCAGTTGGATTCTGTAAAATACCACACAGAGATGTTTCTCAGTTCATGAAGCAGGCCCATCAGTTGGATTCTGTTCTGTAAAATACCACACAGAGATGTTTCTCAGTTCATGAAGCAGGCCCATCAGTTGGATTCTATTCTGTAAAATACCACACAGAGATGTTTCTCAGTTCATGAAGCAGGCCCATCAGTTGGATTCTATTCTGTAAAATACCACACAGAGATGTTTCTCAGTTCATGAAGCAGGCCCATCAGTTGGATTCTGTTCTGTAAAATACCACACAGAGATGTTTCTCAGTTCATGAAGCAGGCCCATCAGTTGGATTCTATTCTGTAAAATACCACACAGAGATGTTTCTCAGTTCATGAAGCAGGCCCATCAGTTGGATTCTATTCTGTAAAATACCACACAGAGATGTTTCTCAGTTCATGAAGCAGGCCCATCAGTTGGATTCTGTTCTGTAAAATACCACACAGAGATGTTTCTCAGTTCATGAAGCAGGCCCATCAGTTGGATTCTATTCTGTAAAATACCACACAGAGATGTTTCTCAGTTCATGAAGCAGGCCCATCAGTTGGATTCTATTCTGTAAAATACCACACAGAGATGTTTCTCAGTTCATGAAGCAGGCCCATCAGTTGGATTCTATTCTGTAAAATACCACACAGAGATGTTTCTCAGTTCATGAAGCAGGCCCATCAGTTGGATTCTATTCTGTAAAATACCACAAAGAGATGTTTCTCAGTTCATGAAGCAGGCCCATCAGTTGGATTCTATTCTGTAAAATACCACACAGAGATGTTTCTCAGTTCATGAAGCAGGCCCATCAGTTGGATTCTATTCTGTAAAATACCACAAAGAGATGTTTCTCAGTTCATGAAGCAGGCCCATCAGTTGGATTCTATTCTGTAAAATACCACATAGAGATGTTTCTCAGTTCATGAAGCAGGCCCATCAGTTGGATTCTATTCTGTAAAATACCACACAGAGATGTTTCTCAGTTCATGAAGCAGGCCCATCAGTTGGATTCTATTCTGTAAAATACCACACAGAGATGTCCACATATCACAAAATGTAAGGGAACAATGACGATGACGTCAACATGCAGTAATCTGTGACCCACTCCAAGCGTATGGTAACCCTATGAACCCTCGACACCTCACACAGACATACATCACGTTGAAAAATGTGCCTCAAGGTGGAATCCCATCCAAACATCAGGTCTTTGCCCCAAATCGCACCCTATTCCTTACATAGTGCAATAGTTTAGGCCAAAACCATATGGGACCTAGTCATAAGTAGTGCACTCTGTACAGGGAAGAGTGTGGCATTTGGGATGCTAACCAGCTCTGCTGTTCCTTTTGATGTTGGGAGTTCCCTGCCCCTCATAGGCCCCTCCCACCAGGCAGGTTGGCGTGACAACAGAGGCCCCTGCCAACATGCAGGTTGGCGTGACAACAGTCATGACAACAGAACACATCCCTCCCACTCACTCTGCTTGGGAGTTACACTGAGAGACAACCCCATGTGATTTACATCTAACATCACCACCATTACAACCTCATAACCCCCACCACCCACCATGGCTTTAAGGGCACTTTGGTGTTGAACGCTAAGCTGTAGTCAATTAATAGTATTCTCACGTAGGTGTTCCTTTTGTCCAGGTGGGAAAGGACAGTGTGGAGTGCAATAGAGATGGCATCATTCTCCCTTCAGTTGCACATTTAACATGCTGATAGAATTGAGGTAAAACTGATTTAAGTTTCCCTGCATTAAAGTCCCCAGCTACTAGGAGCGCCGCCTCAGGATGAGCGTTTTCCTGTTTGCTCATGGCGGAATACAGCTCATGACATCTGTCTCCTCATACAGCTCATTGAGTGTGGTTTTAGTGTCACTATAAGTCTGTGGTAGTATGTAGACAGCTACGAAAAATACAGATGAAAACTCTCACGGTAGATAGTGTGGTCTACAGCTTATCATGAGATACTCTACCTCAGGCGAGCAAAACCTCAAGACGTCCTTAGATATCGTGCACCAGCTGTTGTTTACAAATATACATAGGCCGCCACCCCTTGTCTTACCAGAGGCTGCTGTTCTATCCTGCCGATACAGTGTAAAACCCGCCAGCTGTATGTTGTTCATGTTGTCGTTCAGCCACGACTCGGTGAAACATAAGATTTTACAGTTTTTAATGTCTCGTTGATAGTTTAATCTTACTCGTAGGTTAAAGATGTTATTTTCCAATGATTGCACGTTTGCCAATAGAACGGATGGCAGTGGGGGTTTACTCGCTCGCCGACTAATTCTCAGAAGGCAGACCTCCCCCCCACCTTTTTCTCTTCAAGCAAATGACGGGAATGTGGGCCTCTTCCCGGGGAAGCAGTATATCCTTCACCTGGGACTCGTCGGACTCGTTAAAGGAAAATGCTTCTACCATTTCGTGGTGAGTAAACGCTGTTCTGATTGTGTAAATATTTGCAAAAGGGAAAATAAATAAACATAAATAGAGGTGGTGTTTATTCTTCACTGGTTGCTCTTTTCTTGTCGCAACAGGTCACAAATCTTGCTGCTGTGATGGAACACTGTGGTATTTCACCCAGTAGATATGGGAGTTTATCAAAATTGGGTTTGTTTTTTCGAAATCTCTCTCTCTCTCTCTCTCTCTCTCTCTCTGTGTCTCTCTCTCTCTGTCTCTCTCTCTCTCTCTCCTCTCTCTCTCTCTCTCTCTCTCTCTCTCTCTGTCTCTCTCTCTCTCTCTCTCTCTCTCTCTCTCTCTGTGTGTCTCTCTCTCTCTGTGTCTCTCTCTCTCTCTCTCTCTCCTCTCCCTCTCTCTCTCTCTCTCTCTCTCTCTCTCTCTCTCTCTCTCTCTCTGTCTCTCTCTCTCCCCTCTCTCTCTCTCTCTCTCTCTCTCTCTCTCTCTCTCTCTCTCTCTCTCTCTCTGTCTCTCTCTCTGTGTCTCTCTCTCTGTGTCTCTCTCCCTCTCTCTCTCTCTCTCCCTCTCTCTCTCTCTCTCTCTCTCTCTCTCTCTCTCTCTCTCTCTCTCTCTCTCTCTCTCTCTCTCTCTCTCTGTACTCTAAGTGGTTCCTTATAGTCTCTTCATTTCCCTCACAGCTGATGTCATAATGAAGTATCCTTCTCAACAACTACTTGACATGTACTCATACTGGGTGGGTGGGTGTACATGTACTCATACTGGGTGGGTGGGTGTACATGTACTCATACTGGGTGG
>NW_026289932.1:0-8420 GCF_023373465.1 Oncorhynchus keta
GTGGAGTGGAGACGTGGGCTCCGAAGCAAGCCAACTGCCTCAGGTGAGAGAATAGGAGTGATTTACAATCACAGGTATACAGGTGTCTTTATAGAAACAGGAGAATCGTTGGTTGATTCGTTTGGATTCTGATAGAAATTCACATATTTCAGATTCAATAGTTGAAATATCATCTAATTGATCCGTACTGCTAAGTTTGTCAAGTCAGTAGACGACTGAGTCGATTACCATGGAAGTATTGGTTGACTCTAACTCCATGGATGGAACATTCTGCTCTGTCTTATCAATACATTCTGCTCTGTCTTATCAATACAATCTGCTCTGTCTTATCAATACAATCTGCTCTGTCTTATCAATACAATCTGCTCTGTCTTATCAATACAATCTGCTCTGTCTTATCAATACAATCTGCTCTGTCTTATCAATACAATCTGCTCTGTCTTATCAATACAATCTGCTCTGTCTTATCAATACATTCTGCTCTGTCTTATCAATACAATCTGCTCTGTCTTATCAATACAATCTGCTCTGTCTTATCAATACAATCTGCTCTGTCTTATCAATACAATCTGCTCTGTCTTATCAATACAATCTGCTCTGTCTTATCAATACAATCTGCTCTGTCTTATCAATACATTCTGCTCTGTCTTATCAATACAATCTGCTCTGTCTTATCAATACATTTATTTCTGCCTTATCAATACATTCTGCTCTGTCTTATCAATACAATCTGCTCTGTCTTATCAATACATTTATTTCTGCCTTATCAATACATTCTGCTCTGTCTTATCAATACAATCTGCTCTGTCTTATCAATACATTTATTTCTGCCTTATCAATACATTCTGCTCTGTCTTATCAATACATTCTGCTCTGTCTTATCAATACATTCTGCTCTGTCTTATCAATACAATCTGCTCTGTATTATCAATACAATCTGCTCTGTCTTATCAATACATTCTGCTCTGTCTTATCAATACAATCTGCTCTGTATTATCAATACATTCTGCTCTGTCTTATCAATACAATCTACTCTGTCTTATCAATACAATCTGCTCTGTCTTATCAATACATTTATTTCTGTCTTATCAATACAATCTGCTCTGTCTTATCAATACAATCTGCTCTGTCTTATCAATACAATCTGCTCTGTCGTATCAATACAATCTGCTCTATCCTATCAATACATTTATTTCTGTCTTATCAATACATTTAGTCCCTTCTTGACTTTGAAGAGAGTAGTCTCTCTCTACTGCGTGTGTCTCTCTCTACTGTCGTGAACAACTCTTTAAATTAAATGTGATTTACTCAACCTAGATGCAAATGCAGATGCATTTTTTAATTATTTATAAAATGGTGTCCATTAAAATCTGAGGATCATTGAATAGAAAATAACAAACAAAAATAACCCATTCTGTCCACTTGGTTCTAATATCCTGGATAATTATAAACATCAATATCAATTGGATAAATTTCCCAGACTACGAAGTTCTTCACATTCAGTGTTGCATGAGATGTGAGTGAGGTTCACAGGAACAAGTCATGAACCAGTCCGCCTGGACGTGACATACACACACACACACACACACACACACACAGCACACACACACACACACACACACACACACACACACGCACACACACACACACACACACACACACACACACACACACACACACACACACACACACACACACACACACACACACACACACAGCTTGGATAACACAGCACACCATAGCTACCTCCTGCTGTCCAGCTCTGCTCAGCCTGACAAGCTGCCAATAACAACCGTGGTCCACAGCCAGGTCCGTCCACCAGGGGCTCACTGCTCCCAGCCTCGCCCGCTTATCTCACACGCAGGGTCAACAGGACATGACCTTTAACCCCTGACCTCTAACTTCGGGCAGGGCTTGACCTTCTGCTGACCTAGGGTTAGTCTCTGGGGATGAGAAGAGGGATGAGAATTACAGAGTTTAATGTATGTCTCATCCCAACCACCCAGTCCCTCTTGTGTCTGCACTGGGGCAGGCTAACATGTGGGGGTGGGGGGAGAGAAGGGGGGTGGAGAGAGAGCAATAGAGAGACGGAGGGAGAGAGAAGGGAGTGGGAGGGAGGCAGAGGAGGAAGAGAGGGGGAAAGGGGGATGGAGAGAGAGAGTGATAGAGAGATGAAGGGACTGGGAGGGAGGCAGAGGAGGAAGAGAGGGGGAGAGGGGGATGGAGAGAGAGAGTGATAGAGAGATGAAGGGACTGGGAGGGAGGCAGAGGAGGAAGAGAGGGGGAGAGGGGGATGGAGAGAGAGAGTGATAGAGAGATGAAGGGAGAGAGAAGGGAGTGGGAAGGAGGCAGAAGGAGAGGAGGAAGAGGGGGAGAGGGGGATGGAGAGAGAGAGTGATAGAGAGATGAAGGGAGAGAGAAGGGAGTGGGAGGGAGGCAGAGGAGGAAGAGAGGGGGAGAGGGGGATGGAGAGAGAGAGTGATAAAGAGATGAAGGGAGAGAGAAGGGAGTGAGAAGGAGGCAGAAGGAGAGGAGGAAGAGGGGGAGAGGGGGATGGAGAGAGAGAGTGATAGAGAGATGAAGGGACTGGGAGGGAGGCAGAGGAGGAAGAGAGGGGGAGAGGGGGATGGAGAGAGAGTGATAAAGAGATGAAGGGAGAGAGAAGGGAGTGGGAAGGAGGCAGAAGGAGAGGAGGAAGAGGGGGAGAGGGGGATGGAGAGAGAGAGTGATAGAGAGATGAAGGGACTGGGAGGGAGGCAGAGGAGGAAGAGAGGGGGAGAAGGCAGAGGGCTTTGCCAATGCTTCATCTTGAGAGCTTGGCAGTGTGTAGCGTGTTGGGCAGCGAGCTCTAGCCATGACACAGTAATGACCTTCCAGAGACCTCACACACACACACACACACACACACACACACACACACACACACACACACACACACACACACACACACACACACACACACACACACACACACCCCCTACACTCCACTACACTACACTACACTACACACACACCACACAGACTACACAAACATACACAGCACACACAGTACACACACATACACTACACTGCACTACACTCACACACACACACACACACTACACACACACACTACACATGCATTACACACATCACACCACACACACTCCACACACACACAACACACTACACACACACACACACCACACGCACAGCACGCACACACACACACACACGCACCACACACATTTAGGTGGATCCCGATTGCCGCAGCAGTCTAAGGCACTGCATTTTCGTGCAAGAGGCGTCACTACAGACCCCGGTTCGATTCCAGGCTGTGTCACAACCGGCTGTGATTGGGAGTCCCACAGGGCGGTGCACAATTGGCCCAGCGTCGTCCTGGTTAGGGTTTGGCCGTCATTGTAAAATAAGAAGTTGTTCTAAACTGACTCTTTACGTTCAACTAAAACATTTCACTGCTTTTTCTCTCCTTGAATTCAACTTTGGACTTTGTCCTTTTTTTTGCCTCCATGGATTGAAGTTCACCTTTTTTATGCCCAAGTTCCCAAAAGCAATTAGTCAATTCCCAATTAGTCAATTCCCAATTAGTCAATTCCCATTAATCAATTCCCAATTATGGTTTAGAGTGTAGCTTCTCTGAGTCAGGCTGTGTGACGGTTTTAGAGTGTAGCTCCTCTGAGTCAGGCTGTGTGATGGTTTAGAGTGTAGCTCCTCCTCTGAGTCAGGCTGTGTGATGGTTTAGAGTGTAGCTCCTCTGAGGTCAGGCTGTGATGGTTTTAAAGTGTAGCTCCTCCTCTGAGTCCCAGGCTGTGTGATGGTTTTGAGTGTAGCTCCTCCTCTGGAATCAGGCTGTGTGACGGTTTGGAGTGCAGCTTCTCTGGTCCCAGGCTGTGTGACGGTTTAGGTGTAGCTCCTCTGAGTCAGGCTGTGTGACGGTTTTAGAGTGTAGCTCCTCCTCTGAGTCAGGCTGTGTGACAGTTTCTGAATGTAGCTCCTCTATCTGAGTCAGGCTGTGTGACGGTTTCTGAATGGCTCCTCCTCTGAGTCAGGCTGTGTAGGCAAGGTTTCTGAACATAGCTCCTCCTCTGGCAGTCAGGCTGTGACAGTTTCTGAATGTAGCTCCTCCTCTGAGTCAGGCTGTGTGACAGTTTCTGAACATAGCTCCTCCTCTGAGTCAGGCTGTGTGACGGTTTCTGAATGTAGCTCCTCACCTCTGAGTCAGTCTGTGTGACGGTTTCTGAATGTAAAACTCCTCTCTGGTCAGACTATGTGACGGTTTAGGTGTGGCTCTCTGGGTCCAGCCCACCGCTTCATTAGTGCCTTCCTCACACCAACCTGCCCTTCCTAAACCCCCACCTGCCTTCCTCCGTCAACCTGCCCTTCCTCACCCACCTTCCTTCTATCCACCCACCTGCCCTTCCTCCACCCACCTTCCCTTCCTCCACCCACCTGCCCTTCCTCCACCCACCTTCCCTTCCTCCACCCACCTGCCCTTCCTAAACCCACCTGCCCTTCCTCCACCAGCCTGCCCTTCCTCCACCCACCTGCCCTTCCTCCACCAACCTGCCCTTCCTCCACCCACCTGCCCTTCCCTCCACCAACCTGCCCTTCCTCCACCAACCTGCCCTTCCTAAACCCACCTGCCCTTCCTCCACCCACCTGCCCTTCCTCCACCCACCTTCCCTTCCTCCACCCACCTGCCCTTCCTAAACCCACCTGCCCTTCCTCCACCAGCCTGCCCTTCCTCCACCCACCTGCCCTTCCTCCACCAACCTGCCCTTCCTCCACCCACCTGCCCTTCCTCCACCAACCTGCCCTTCCTCCACCAACCTGCCCTTCCTAAACCCACCTGCCCTTCCTCCACCCACCTGCCCTTCCTCCACCCACCTGCCCTTCCTCCACCCACCTGCCCTTCCTCCACCCACCTTCCCTTCCTCCACCCACCTTCCCTTCCTCCACCAGCCTGCCCTTCCTCCACCAGCCTGCCCTTCCTCCACCAGCCTGCCCTTCCTCCACCAACCTGCCCTTCCTAAACCCACCTGCCCTTCCTCCACCCACCTGCCCTTCCTCCACCCACCTGCCCTTCCTCCACCCACCTTCCCTTCCTCCACCCACCTTCCCTTCCTCCACCAGCCTGCCCTTCCTCCACCCACCTGCCCTTCCTCCACCCACCTGCCCTTCATCCACCCACCTGCCCTTCCTCCACCAGCCTGCCCTTCCTCCACACAATATTCCACGACCCTAAACCCGCCCTCCACCCACCTGCCCTTCCTCCACACAATATTCCACGACCCTAAACCCGCACGCCTGCGGACATTATGAGTCAACCCACGCATCTCTGATACACTGGGCTGCAGTCCGTCGGAGGTGAAAAAACACAATACATTAAAATGGTTTAAATGAAAAGCTTCTGTTTGTCAAATCTGTCGTCCTCACAGGTTCACCGGGGGGGTCAAACCCAGTGTTTCAGCTCGCAGGGCTCAAATTACATGGTGGAGAAAGAGACGAATGGGCGTGTGTGTGTGTGTTTGAGTGTGTGTGTGTGTGTGTGTGTTGAGTGTGTGTGTGTGTGTGTGTGTGTGTGTGTGTGTGTGTGTGTGTGTGTGTGTGTGTGTGTGTGTGTGTGTGTGTGTGTGTGTGTGTGTGTGTGTGTGTGTGTGTGTGTGAGTGTTTGAGTGTGGATGTGTGTGTATGTGTGTGTGTTAAATACACCTCGGGTGACTAGCTGGTTGAGGACAACAAGGCAGAGTAGGGCTCCTGCTTTGCTCTCGACACTTTGTTCACACACACACACACACACACACACACACACACACACACACACACACACACACACACACACACACACCCACCATGCACATGCACACACACACACACACACACACACACACACACACACACTCAAACACACATACACACTCAAACACACACACACACTCTTTCTAACAGCACCAAGCTGCAGAGACGTTTCAATCATCGCCTCAGTATGACCAAAGGCGGTAGAAACAGAACACAGAGGGCTCACGTCCCAGCTACTCACCCTATTCCCTATATGGTGCACTACTGCAGACCAGACCAGGTCAAAAGTAGTGCACTACGTAGGGAATAGGGTGCCAGTTAGGGACAAACCCAAAGTAAGTGCTACCAGAGCTAGAAAGTTGACAGCTTCACAGGCTTCAAAGCCACTTGATGATTAGTCCTTTAGTTGTAATTTTTTGCAGGGTTTTTGTTGCTAATAACAACCTAACAGAATATGGCTGAAAAACAGCAATAGTTCTAGAAGCCAGACGCTACAGGGAATTCCTTTCATTCTCTACACCATATAGAGCAGTTGATCACCGTGCACACTGTGTTTAAACCATGCCAGTGTTTATCAGCCACGTACTGACAGTCTATTTAAACCACGTACTGACAGTCTATTTAAACCACGTACTGACAGTCTATTTAAACCACGTACTGACAGTCTATTTAAACCACGTACTGACAGTCTATTTAAACCACGTACTGACAGTCTATTTAAACCACGTACTGACAGTCTATTTAAACCACGTACTGACAGTCTATTTAAACCACGTACTGACAGTCTATTTAAACCACGTACTGACAGTCTATTTAAACCACATACTGACAGTCTATTTAAACCATGCCAGGGTTTATCAGCCACATACTGACAGTCTATTTAAACCACGTACTGACAGTCTATTTAAACCACATACTGACAGTCTATTTAAACAATGAACTGACAGTCTATTTAAACCACATACTGACAGTCTATTTAAACCACATACTGACAGTCTATTTAAACCACATACTGACAGTCTATTTAAACCACGTACTGACAGTCTATTTAAACCACATACTGACAGTCTATTTAAACCACGTACTGACAGTCTATTTAAACCACGTACTGACTGTCTATTTAAACCACATACTGACAGTCTATTTAAGCAATGTACTGACAGTCTATTTAAACCACATACTGACAGTCTATTTAAATAATGTACTGACAGTCTATTTAAACCACATACTGACAGTCTATTTAAATAATGTACTGACAGTCTATTTAAACCACATACTGACAGTCTATTTAAACAATGAACTGACAGTCTATTTAAACCACATACTGACAGTCTATTTAAACCACGTACTGACAGTCTATTTAAACCACATACTGACAGTCTATTTAAACCACGTACTGACAGTCTATTTAAACCACATACTGACAGTCTATTTAAACCACGTACTGACAGTCTATTTAAACCACATACTGACAGTCTATTTAAACCAATGAACTGACAGTCTATTTAAACCACATACTGACAGTCTATTTAAACCACATACTGACAGTCTATTTAAACCACATACTGACAGTCTATTTAAACCACATACTGACAGTCTATTTAAACCACATACTGACAGTCTATTTAAACCACGTACTGACAGTCTATTTAAACCACGTACTGACAGTCTATTTAAACCACATACTGACAGTCTATTTAAACCAATCAGTACTGACAGTCTATTTAAACCACATACTGACAGTCTATTTAAACAATGTACTGACAGTCTATTTAAACCACATACTGACAGTCTATTTAAACAATGTACTGACAGTCTATTTAAACCACATACTGACAGTCTATTTAAACCACGTACTGACAGTCTATTTAAACCACATACTGACAGTCTATTTAAACCACGTACTGACAGTCTATTTAAACCACATACTGACAGTCTATTTAAACCACGTACTGACAGTCTATTTAAACCACATACTGACAGTCTATTTAAACCACGTACTGACAGTCTATTTAAACCACATACTGACAGTCTATTTAAACCATACTGACAGTCTATTTAAACCACTACTGACAGTCTATTTAAACCACGTACTGACAGTCTATTTAAACCACGTACTGACAGTCTATTTAAACCACATACTGACAGTCTATTTAAACCACGTACTGACAGTCTATTTAAACCACATACTGACAGTCTATTTAAACCACGTACTGACAGTCTATTTAAACCACATACTGACAGTCTATTTAAACCACATACTGACAGTCTATTTAAACCACGTACTGACAGTCTATTTAAACCACATACTGACAGTCTATTTAAACCACATACTGACAGTCTATTTAAACCACATACTGACAGTCTATTTAAACCACATACTGACAGTCTATTTAAACCACATACTGACAGTCTATTTAAACCACATACTGACAGTCTATTTAAACCACGTACTGACAGTCTATTTAAACCATGCCAGGGTTTATCAGCCACATACTGACAGTCTATTTAAACCACATACTGACAGTCTATTTAAACCACATACTGACAGTCTATTTAAACCACATACTGACAGTCTATTTAAACCATGTCAGGGTTTGAGGCTGTTCTGAGGGCAAAGA
>NW_026289933.1:0-4172 GCF_023373465.1 Oncorhynchus keta
GAAGTCAGGAACCAATACACCAATACAGACCTCACTGTATATGCAGTATACTGTAATAAATATTTCCCTGTATGTTCCAGTGCTGGGGCATTTCTGTCACACTGCTGTCTGTGGTAGTAGAGGCACCTCCGATTACTTTAATTCAGTCACAAAGTAGAGTACAGCATCAGAGTCCTAGTAGTTGTGCGATGGAACCCACTACATAATGTATTATTGAAACACTTGAAAGCCACCATTGATGAATTATAAACGTAAATGTTTTTAACTTTTCACATGATACAGTAATATATTTTATTCCTTGTCAATCTCTTCACATTTCTACTCATCTGTAGCCATGGGAAATAGGATCATATGCTTTTGAAAGTCGTTTTATATTACATTCTGCAATCAGTGATTTGATAGTTCATAGACAGAATTGATGTTTAGTACTGCGGTAATTGTAGTTTTATATGAATAGTAATAAGATATGTGAGAAGATATATCTCAATATTCTGTCTCAGTATGAATCCACTAGCTTATGAATATTAATAAGCTATGTGAAGACATCTCAATATTCTGTCTCAGTATGAATCACTAGATTATGAATATTAAATAAACTATGTGAGAAGATATGTCTAAATATTCTGTCTCAGTATGAATCACAAGAACACTTTAACATTTTAAAATACACCCACACAAAAAAATATGAACTTTCCTTGCAGTATGAAATTATCAATGCTACAGTAGGGAAACAAACTTCTTGAGATTGTATTCCTCATGAAAATATCAATAACATTTTCTTCTGGAATATTTCATAAAGCTCTTTGAACATCTGTGAACATCTGAGGGGTCATCATGCTCAACAAGCTCTCACAGACTAGTCTCACTGCAGAATCAGACATCCAAACCCTTGTCCATACACATTAAATTTCAAAGGTTCAATTTAGGCATTAATTCCAAATGGTTAAGTTTAAGGTTAATTTAGGGTTAAAAAACAAAAAACTCCTCCACTGTTAAGTTTAGGCATTAATTCAGAATGTTTCAGCTTAGGGCTAGGTCCCACCAGAGGACACCTGTCAACAACTTCCAGTGAAATTGGAGGGCACAGATTCAAATAAATAATCATAAATAGTGGATATTTGTCACACGGCTGATTTCCTACTCTTCGTCTGAGGAGGAAGTGCTTAGCA
Source organism: Oncorhynchus keta (assembly GCF_023373465.1). NCBI lineage: Eukaryota > Metazoa > Chordata > Actinopteri > Salmoniformes > Salmonidae > Oncorhynchus > Oncorhynchus keta. Next base: position 1,170 of record NW_026289933.1, read on the forward strand.
GGGGGATCGGACAAAATGCAGCGTCGTAAGTGTCTATAGTTGTTTTTAAAGAAATAAACCAGAAACACTACAAAGCAATAAACAAACCGTGAATAACCGAAACAGTACCGTGGTGAAACAAACACAGACGCGGAAACAATCGTCCACAAAAGTACCCACAGATATGGCTGCCTAAATATGGTTCCCAATCAGAGACAACATTAGACAGCTGCCCCTCTAGTGAGAACCAATCTAGGCAACCATGAACATACAATATACCTAGAAGGAAACAGCCCCATAAACATACAAAACCCCTAGACAAGCCAAAAAAACACATACATCACCCATGTCACACACTGACCCTAACCCAAATAGCAAGGAAAACAAAGAATACTAAGGTCAGGGTGTGACAATGTCATCTAGGTACATACAAAGTGTCTTATATTGGTTAAAAGCTTACATTTTTGTTTATCTAACGGCATTGTCCTATTTACAATAGACTTACACAGCGAAAGAATGCCATCCAGATTGTTGAGGACGGCGCCCTTCACATCAAAATATTTTTCAACCAGCAAGGGTTTCCTAAAATCTAAATAGCAATTAAATATTCACTTACTTTTTGAAAATCTTCCTCTGATTTGCATTCCAAAAGGGTCCCAGCTACAACATGCATAGTCTTTTTGTTAGATAAAATCCTTTGTTATATTCCAAAAGGTCTGTTAAGTTGGCGCCATCGATTTGAGGTATCCACTCATCCGACTAGTCCGACTTGTTAAAGAAAAAATCATATTAGTTCAGGTGAGGCGAGAGCTGTTCAGTATCAGAAATCTTTCGGTCATAAGAGACGGTGGCAGAGACATTATAAAGATTCTTGTTTTTGTTACTGTGAAAATCAGTATGTATTATGACTTATATTTACAATAAAAGTGACTTCAAAATAACACAATACATTATTTACCATTCATTTCTATTGGCAACAAATAATCTGAACCACAACCAAAATGAACTGCAAATGCATCCAACAAGTTTGTAGAGTCACGAGCTTGAAGTAGTCATTGACTGCTAGGAATATGGGACCAAATATTAAACTTTTGACTACTTTATTTATAAGACTCTTTAGGGGTGAGAAAAAAAACTATCTTTCTATGAACATTTGTATTAGTATAAAATAATATAATTTTGGAGCTTAGTATTTGAATACAGTCAATATTGCTAATCTTTATCAAGGGTGTCAATAATTTCAGACTCCACTGTATATACAGTATACTGCTTAATAAATATTTCACCTGTATGATCCAGTGCTGGGGGGCATTTCACCATTCACACTGCTGTCTGTTTAGTTGGCGCCATCGATTTGAGTTATCCACTCGTTCAACATGCAGAGAAAGGAATCCAAAAACGACCTCTAAACTTTGTTAAAACATGTCAAAATATGTTTCTAATAAACCCTCAGGTACCCTAAAATGTAATTAAACTATAATATTTCATACGGGAAGAAGTATGTTCAATAGGAAAGTAAAATTAGCGTGTGTGTCCTCTTCAGTCGAGCACGCACAGACTGATTTCCACCTCTAGCTCCCTGTACCAAAACTACAAATTCTTCCATGTTTGGGAAGAAACAAGCCTGAAACCTTGAGCAAAGACTGTTGACATCTGGTGGAAGCCATAGGAATTGCAAACTGGGAGCTGGAATTGCATATGCCCCATAGCTTTCCATTGTAAGAGCATGGGCTCTCAAAAACAAAAGAATCTGGTTGGTTTGTCTTTGGATTTTCTCCCGTCATATCAATTGTGTTATAGTCTCATACATTATTTTAACATTTCCACAAATTACAAAGTGTTTTCTATCCAATGGTACCGATTATATGCATATCCTGGCTTCTGGGCCTGAGTAACAGGCAGTTTACTTTGGGCACGTCAGTCAGACAGGAAGTGGACAAAAATTGACCCCTTAAAGGTATCAAGACACAAGGCGAGACCCAGATGCAGACACGGGAGGCAGATGGTTGGTGTCTTACAATGTTTATTAATCCAAAAAGGGGTAGGCAAGAGAAAGATTGTATACAGACAAAAGGGAAAAACCAGTTCAGAGTCCAATAGGTACCGAAAGGCAGGCAGATTCAAGGTCAGGGCAGGCAGAACTCACGGACTAACAACCAACACAGGACTTCAAAGGAGCTCTCTCCTCCTGACAAAGGAACACTGGCTTTTATCCAGCTGGAGAAGGAGTTGGTAATTGAAGACAGCTGTTTCCCCTAACGAGAGGGAGAGTTCAGAGCTCCAATCATCGATTGCTTAGGATCCAGGATTCAATTTCATGAAATAGACACATACACACATACAAACCCACAACAACACAGAAACTGGGGGAATGTAATAGGCACACCCCAAAACTTGCAAACTCACAGTTTGCAACAACAAAAACCCAAACACACCCCCAGTTACTAAACCCATGATAGAGCATCAGCGACCACGTTCGCCGATCCCTTCACATAGTGAATCTGTAAATTGTATCCCTGTACAATCAGAGCCCACTGCATAAGGCGGCGGTTCTGATTGTACATTTGCCTAAGAAACACTAAAGGATTATGGTCCATGAAGACCAGAACAGGCAAGGCACTGGAGCCCACATATACCTCAAAAAACTATAAGGCTAGCAATAAAGCCAGCGTCTCTTGTACAATGGTGGAGTACCATGACTGACACTTACGGGAGAAGAAACTTACGGGCCAATCCACTCCCTCCTCATCTTCCTGCAAGAGAACCGCACCCACCCCCACTATACTATCATCTACCTCAAACTTTAAAGGTTTGTCAAAGTTGGGGGAGGCAAGCACTGGAGCACTACAAAGTAGCGCTTTGGCAGACTCAAAAGCAAAGTTACATCTAACAAAATGTACGATAGTACCATACCATCCCCAGGAATCTGTGCAACTGGTGGTGAGTCGTGGGAGCAGGAATAGCAATTGCTTTCACTTTGCCAGTAATTGGGCGTACTTGACTTCGTCCCACCTACTTCCCCAA
>NW_026289934.1:0-12500 GCF_023373465.1 Oncorhynchus keta
GAGTAAGGAGCCACACAGCACATTGAGTAAGGAGCCACACAGCACATTGAGTAAGGAGCCACACAGCACAGCCACACAGCACATTGAGTAAGGAGCCACACAGCACATTGAGTAAGGAGCACAGCACATTGAGTAAGGAGCCACACAGCACATTGAGTAGGAGCCACACAGCACTGAGTCACATTGAGTAAGGAGCCACACAGTCTCTCTCTCTCTCTCTCTCTCTCTCTCTCTCTCTCCCTCTCTCTCTCTCTCTCTCTCTCTCTCTCTCTCTCTCTCTCTCTCTCTCTCTCTCTCTCTCTCTCTCTCTCTCTCTCTCTCTCTCTCTCTCTTTCTCTGTCTCTCTCTCTCTCCAACCCTTTCCCCCTCCTCTCTCTGTCTTTCTCTTTTCCCTCTCTCCCATTCTCTCTCTCTCGTTATCTCATTCTCTTTATCTCTCTGTCTCTGCCCCCCTTTCTCTCTCTCTCTCTCTCTCTCTCTCTCTCTCTCCTCTCTCTCTCTCTCTCCCCCTCTCCCTCTCTCTTTCTCTCTGACTCCCTCTCCCTCTCCCTCTCTCTTTCTCTCTCTCTCCCCCTCTCCCTCTCTCTTTCTCTCTCTGACTCCCTCTCCCTCTCCCTCTCTCTTTCTCTCTCTCTCCCCCTCTCCTCTCTCTGTCTCTCTCTCTCTCTCTCTCTCTCCCTCTCTCTGTCTCTCTCTCTCTCTCTGTCAATGTGCCAGTCTGAACCAATAAAACAACAACAATTTATGTCCCAGGAATTAAAGCAACAATGAAGCAGCAGCAGCACCCTATTCCCTACATATAGTGCACTACTTTTTGACCAGAGGCCTATTGGCCCTGTTCAAAAGTAGTGCACTAAATAGGGAATAGGGTGCCATTTGGGATGCAAACTAAGGAGGCCTTTTATCGCATATCACATTCCATAAATATTCTATGGGACATGTACCCACTGTCCGATCTCCTTTCATTCAGATGACTGTAATTACAACAGTATAGATGTATTAGACATAGAATGACTTGTACTTGTATTTCTAGGACAGCTAACACATTATAATGATTGTTCAGTTCTCTCCTGATGTTGTGGCATGATAGCCTTGAGTCACAATGTGTTGGATGGTGAAGCGTAGAATTAAATATAATTTGAATCTATATGACGAAGGCTCTTAATACTTGATGCAACAAAAACAACATTTGTAATCAAATTCTGGTAGTGGAAATGAAAATGTAAACCTATGTGTGAATGAATTTCACGAGAACCAATATACGCAATTTAAAGAACAATTATGTTTGAATTACTGCCAAAGGCGAAGAAACAAACAAACAATGTTGTCTGGTTCGTTCAGTGTTTTGCTTTTTGGAGGCAAATGTCTAATTTAGGCAGCGGAGACAATATGGTATGTAAATATGTTAATTTATTTCATTTACAATTCAATGAAGGCGGGTGCCTGAGATAATCACGCCGTTAAAAGTTAGTATCGACTCTGTTACATCATAATCTGACCATCTGGATCCCAGTAGGTATAGACAGGACTACCAGTAGGTATAGACAGGACTACCAGTAGGTATAGACTAGACCAGTCAGTGCAGACAGGACTACCAGTAGGTATAGACAGGACTACCAGTAGGTATAGACAGGACTACCAGTAGGTATAGACTAGACCAGTCAGTGCAGACAGGACTACCAGTAGGTATAGACAGGACTACCAGTAGGTATAGACTAGACCAGTCAGTGCAGACAGGACTACCAGTAGGTATAGACAGGACTACCAGTAGTTATAGACTAGACCAGTCAGTGCAGACAGGACTACCAGTAGGTATAGACAGGACTACCAGTAGGTATAGACAGGACTACCAGTAGGTATAGACTAGACCAGTCAGTGCAGACAGGACTACCAGTAGGTATAGACAGGACTACCAGTAGTTATAGACTAGACCAGTCAGTGCAGACAGGACTACCAGTAGGTATAGACAGGACTACCAGTAGTTATAGACTAGACCAGTCAGTGCAGACAGGACTACCAGTAGGTATAGACAGGACTACCAGTAGGTATAGACAGGACTACCAGTAGGTATAGACAGGACTACCAGTAGGTATAGACAGGACTACCAGTAGGTATAGACAGGACTACCAGTAGGTATAGACAGGACTACCAGTAGGTATAGACAGGACTACCAGTAGGTATAGACAGGACTACCAGTAGGTATAGACAGGACTACCAGTAGGTATAGACAGGACTACCAGTAGGTATAGACAGGACTACCAGTAGGTATAGACAGGACTACCAGTAGGTATAGACAGGACTACCATTAGGTATAGACAGGACTACCAGTAGGTATAGACTAGACCAGTCAGTGCAGACAGGACTACCAGTAGGTATAGACAGGACTACCAGTAGTTATAGACTAGACCAGTCAGTATGGGATGTAGACTTGGTGTTTCTTCCTCCATCACCTCTTGCCTCATCCTGAAACCGCCATCTGACACAAATTGCCAGATTTCCATGTGACGGCTGACCTGTCAATCAGACTGATGGGTAACTAACGAGGATCCTGGAAAACTGAGACACGCCGTCAAACCAGGATTATCAACAACTAATTCCCATGGCTGCAAGCACACACACACACACACACGCACGCACGCCACACACGCACGCACGCCACACACGCACGCACGCACACACACACACACACACACACACACACACACACACACACACACACCACACACACACACACCCATCTGAATGCCTTGAGCGGAGGTCCTTCTTGGCGTCAGTAAGAGGGTGAGGTAACACACCCTGCGGAGATTGGAATTTGAACCACAGGTAGCTATTCAACTGCTGCAGCAGGGGCTCCGTGTGAGTTATATCACAGTAGTCAGCCGATGCCTGGGAAATATGCTTCAGTACAGGGAATGTTCCCTACGTTTCAATTGGTACTGGGAATGTTCCCTACATTTCAGTTGGTACTGAGAATGTTCCCTACGTTTCAGTTGGTACTGAGAATGTTCCCTACGTTTCAGTTGGTACTGGGAATGTTCCCTACGTTTCAGTTGGTACTGAGAATGTTCCTACGTTTCAGTCAGTACAGGGAATGTCCCCTACGTTTCAGTTGGTACTGGGAATGTCCCCTACGTTTCAGTCAGTACAGGGAATGTTCCCTACGTTTCAGTACTGAGAATGTTCCCTACATTTCAGTTGGTACTGGGAATGTTCCCTACGTTTCAGTTGGTACTGAGAATGTTCCCTACGTTTCAGTCGGTACTGAGAATGTTCCCTACGTTTCAGTTGGTACTGAGAATGTTCCCTACGTTTCAGTTGGTACTGAGAATGTTCCCTACGTTTCAGTCGGTACTGGGAATGTTCCCTACATTTCAGTTGGTACTGGGAATGTCCCCTACGTTTCAGTCAGTACAGGGAATGTTCCCTACGTTTCAGTACTGAGAATGTTCCCTACGTTTCAGTTGGTACTGGGAATGTTCCCTACGTTTCAGTTGGTACTGGGAATGTTCCCTACGTTTCAGTTGGTACTGGGAATGTCCCCTACGTTTCAGTCAGTACTGAGAATGTTCCCTACGTTTCAGTTGGTACTGGGAATGTTCCCGACGTTTCAGTCAGTACTGGGAATGTTCCTACATTTCAGTCAGTACTGAGAATGTTCCCTACGTTTCAGTTGGTACTGGGAATGTTCCCTACATTTCAGTCAGTACTGAGAATGTTCCCTACGTTTCAGTTGGTACTGGGAATGTTCCCTACATTTCAGTCAGTACTGAGAACGTTCCCTACGTTTCAGTTGGTACTAGGAATGTTCCCTACGTTTCAGTCAGTACAGGGAATGTTCCCTATTTTTCAGTTGGTACTGAGAATGTTCCCTACGTTTCAGTTGGTACTGAGAATGTTCCCTACGTTTCAGTCAATGTACCCTACGTTTCAGTTGGTACTGGGAATGTTCCCTACGTTTCAGTCAATGTTCCCTACGTTTCAGTTGGTACTGAGAATGTTCCCTAAATTTCAGTTGGTACTGGGAATGTTCCCTATTTTTCAGTTGGTACTGAGAATGTTCCCTACGTTTCAGTACTAAGAATGTTCCCTACGTTTCAGTTGGTACTGAGAATGTTCCCTACGTTTCAGTACTGAGAATGTTCCCTACGTTTCAGTTGGTACTGGGAATGTTCCCTACGTTTCAGTCAGTACTGAGAATGTTCCCTGCATTTCAGTCGGTACTGGGAATGTCCCCTACGTTTCAGTTGGTACTGGGAATGTTCCCTACGTTTCAGTCACTGTCTGTGAAATATGGTTCAGTACTGAGAACGTTCCCTACGTTTCAGTCACTGACTGTGAAATATGGTTCAGTACTGGGAATGTTCCCTATGTTTCAGTTGGTACTGAGAATGTTCCCTACGTTTCAGTTGGTACTGGGAATGTTCCCTACGTTTCAGTTGGTACTGGGAATGTTCCCTACGTTTCAGTCACTGTCTGGGAAATATGGTTCAGTACTGAGAATGTTCCCTACGTTTCAGTCACTGACTGTGAAATATGGTTCAGTACTGAGAATGTTCCCTACGTTTCAGTACTGAGAATGTTCCCTGCGTTTCAGTTGGTACTGGGAATGTTCCCTACGTTTCAGTTGGTACTGGGAATGTTCCCTACGTTTCAGTTAGTACTGAGAATGTTCCCTACGTTTCAGTTGGTACTGAGAATGTTCCCTACGTTTCAGTTGGTACTGAGAATGTTCCCTACGTTTCAGTCAATGTTCCCTACGTTTCAGTTGGTACTGAGAATGTTCCATAAATTTCAGTTGGTACTGGGAATGTTCCCTAAATTTCAGTTGGTACTGGGAATGTTCCCTACGTTTCAGTCACTGTCTGGGAAATATGGTTCAGTACTGAGAATGTTCCCTACGTTTCAGTACTGAGAATGTTCCCTACGTTTCAGTTGGTACTGGGAATGTTCCCTACGTTTCAGTTGGTACTGGGAATGATCCCTACGTTTCAGTTAGTACTGAGAATGTTCTCTACGTTTCAGTCACTGTCTGGGAAATATGGTTCAGTACTGAGAATGTTCTCTACGTTTCAGTCACTGTCTGGGAAATATGGTTCAGTACTGAGAATGTTCTCTACGTTTCAGTCACTGTCTGGGAAATATGGTTCAGTACTGAGAATGTTCCCTACGTTTCAGTCAGTACTGAGAATGTTCTCTACGCTTCAGTCACTGTCTGGGAAATATGGTTCAGTACTGAGAATGTTCTCTACGCTTCAGTCACTGTCTGGGAAATATGGTTCAGTACTGAGAATGTTCCCTACGTTTCAGTTAGTACTGAGAATGTTCTCTACGTTTCAGTCACTGTCTGGGAAATATGGTTCAGTACTGAGAATGTTCCCTACGTTTCAGTCACTGTCTGGGAAATATGGTTCAGTACTGAGAATGTTCCCTACGTTTCAGTCACTGTCTGGGAAATATGGTTCAGTACTGAGAATGTTCCCTATGTTTCAGTTAGTACTGAGAATGTTCTCTACGCTTCAGTCACTGTCTGGGAAATATGGTTCAGTACTGAGAATGTTCCCTATGTTTCAGTTAGTACTGAGAATGTTCTCTACGTTTCAGTCACTGTCTGGGAAATATGGTTCAGTACTGAGAATGTTCTCTACGTTTCAGTCAGTACTGAGAATGTTCTCTACGTTTCAGTCACTGTCTGGGAAATATGGTTCAGTACTGAGAATGTTCTCTACGTTTCAGTCACTGTCTGGGAAATATGGTTCAGTACTGAGAATGTTCCTACGTTTCAGTCACTGTCTGGGAAATATGGTTCAGTACTGAGAATGTTCCCTACGTTTCAGTCACTGTCTGGGAAATATGGTTCAGTACTGAGAATGTTCCCTACGTTTCAGTTGGTACTGAGAATGTTCCCTACGTTTCAGTTGGTACTGGGAATGTTCCTATGTTTCAGTCAGTACTGAGAATGTCCCCTACGTTTCAGTTGGTACTGAGAATGTTCCCTACGTTTCAGTTGGTACTGGGAATGTTCCCGACGTTTCAGTTGGTACTGGGAATGTTCCCTACGTTTCAGTCGGTACTGGGAATGTTCCCTACGTTTCCAGTCAGTACTGGGAATGTTCCCGACGTTTCAGTCAGTACTGGGAATGTTCCCGACGTTTCAGTCAGTACTGGGAATGTTCCCGACGTTTCAGTTGGTACTGGGAATGTTCCCAACGTTTCAGTCAGTACTGGGAATGTTCCCGACGTTTCAGTCAGTACTGGGAATGTTCCCGACGTTTCAATTGTTACTGGGAATGTTCCCTACGTTTCAGTTGGTACTGGGAATGTTCCCTACGTTTCAGTTGGTCCTGGGAATGTTCCCTACGTTTCAGTTGGTACTGGGAATGTTCCCTACGTTTCAGTTGGTACTGGGAATGTTCCCTACGTTTCAGTTGGTACAGGGAATGTTCCCTACGTTTCAGTACTGAGAATGTTCCCTACGTTTCAGTTGGTACTGGGAATGTTCCCTACGTTTCAGTTGGTACTGGGAATGTCCCCTACGTTTCAGTCAGTACAGGGAATGTTCCCTACGTTTCAGTACTGAGAATGTTCCCTACGTTTCAGTTGGTACTGGGAATGTTCCCTACGTTTCAGTTGGTACTGGGAATGTTCCCTACGTTTCAGTTGGTACTGGGAATGTTCCCTACGTTTCAGTCAGTACTGAGAATGTTCCCTACGTTTCAGTTGGTACTGGGAATGTTCCCGACGTTTCAGTCAGTACTGGGAATGTTCCCTACGTTTCAGTTGGTACTGGGAATGTTCCCTACGTTTCAGTTGGTACTGGGAATGTTCCCTACGTTTCAGTCAGTACTGAGAATGTTCCCTACGTTTCAGTTGGTACTGGGAATGTTCCCTACATTTCAGTTAGTACTGAGAATGTTCCCTACGTTTCAGTTGGTACTAGGAATGTTCCCTATGTTTCAGTCAGTACAGGGAATGTTCCCTATTTTTCAGTTGGTACTGAGAATGTTCCTACGTTTCAGTTGGTACTGGGAATGTTCCCGACGTTTCAGTCAGTACTGGGAATGTTCCCTACGTTTCAGTTGGTACTGGGAATGTTCCCTCCGTTTCAGTTGGTACTGAGAATGTTCCCTACGTTTCAGTTGGTACTGAGAATGTTCCCTACGTTTCAGTTGGTACTGAGAATGTTCCCTACGTTTCAGTTGGTACTGAGAATGTTCCCTACGTTTCAGTACTAAGAATGTTCCCTACGTTTCAGTTGGTACTGAGAATGTTCCTACGTTTCAGTACTGAGAATGTTCCCTACGTTTCAGTTGGTACTGGGAATGTTCCCTACGTTTCAGTCAGTACTGAGAATGTTCCTGCATTTCAGTCGGTACTGGGAATGTCCCCTACGTTTCAGTTGGTACTGGGAATGTTCCCTACGTTTCAGTCACTGTCTGTGAAATATGGTTCAGTACTGAGAATGTTCCCTACGTTTCAGTCACTGACTGTGAAATATGGTTCAGTACTGAGAATGTTCCCTACGTTTCAGTACTGAGAATGTTCCCTGCGTTTCAGTTGGTACTGGGAATGTTCCCTACGTTTCAGTTGGTACTGGGAATGTTCCCTATGTTTCAGTCACTGTCTGGGAAATATGGTTCAGTACTGAGAATGTTCCCTACGTTTCAGTCACTGACTGTGAAATATGGTTCAGTACTGAGAATGTTCCCTACGTTTCAGTACTGAGAATGTTCCCTGCGTTTCAGTTGGTACTGGGAATGTTCCTACGTTTCAGTTGGTACTGGGAATGTTCCCTATGTTTCAGTCAGTACTGAGAATGTTCCCTACATTTCAGTTGGTACTGAGAATGTTCCCTACGTTTCAGTTGGTACTGAGAATGTTCCCTACGTTTCAGTCAATGTTCCCTACGTTTCAGTTGGTACTGAGAATGTTCCATAAATTTCAGTTGGTACTGGGAATGTTCCTAAATTTCAGTTGGTACTGGGAATGTTCCCTACGTTTCAGTCACTGTCTGGGAAATATGGTTCAGTACTGAGAATGTTCCCTACGTTTCAGTACTGAGAATGTTCCCTACGTTTCAGTTGGTACTGGGAATGTTCCCTACGTTTCAGTTGGTACTGGGAATGTTCCCTACGTTTCAGTTGGTACTGGGAATGTTCCCTACGTTTCAGTCACTGTCTGGGAAATATGGTTCAGTACTGAGAATGTTCCCTACGTTTCAGTCACTGTCTGGTAAATATGGTTCAGTACTGAGAATGTTCTCTACGTTTCAGTCACTGTCTGGGAAATATGGTTCAGTACTGAGAATGTTCCCTACGTTTCAGTCACTGTCTGGGAAATATGGTTCAGTACTGAGAATGTTCTCTACGCTTCAGTCACTGTCTGGGAAATATGGTTCAGTACTGAGAATGTTCTCTACGCTTCAGTCACTGTCTGGGAAATATGGTTCAGTACTGAGAATGTTCCCTACGTTTCAGTTAGTACTGAGAATGTTCTCTACGTTTCAGTCACTGTCTGGGAAATATGGTTCAGTACTGAGAATGTTCCCTACGTTTCAGTCACTGTCTGGGAAATATGGTTCAGTACTGAGAATGTTCCTACGTTTCAGTCACTGTCTGGGAAATATGGTTCAGTACTGAGAATGTTCCCTACGTTTCAGTTAGTACTGAGAATGTTCTCTACGCTTCAGTCACTGTCTGGGAAATATGGTTCAGTACTGAGAATGTTCCCTATGTTTCAGTTAGTACTGAGAATGTTCTCTACGTTTCAGTCACTGTCTGGGAAATATGGTTCAGTACTGAGAATGTTCTCTACGTTTCAGTCAGTACTGAGAATGTTCTCTACGTTTCAGTCACTGTCTGGGAAATATGGTTCAGTACTGAGAATGTTCTCTACGTTTCAGTCACTGTCTGGGAAATATGGTTCAGTACTGAGAATGTTCCCTACGTTTCAGTCACTGTCTGGGAAATATGGTTCAGTACTGAGAATGTTCCCTACGTTTCAGTCACTGTCTGGGAAATATGGTTCAGTACTGAGAATGTTCCCTACGTTTCAGTTGGTACTGAGAATGTTCCCTACGTTTCAGTTGGTACTGGGAATGTTCCCTATGTTTCAGTCAGTACTGAGAATGTCCCCTACGTTTCAGTTGGTACTGAGAATGTTCCCTACGTTTCAGTTGGTACTGGGAATGTTCCCGACGTTTCAGTTGGTACTGGGAATGTTCCCTACGTTTCAGTCGGTACTGGGAATGTTCCCTACGTTTCAGTCAGTACTGGGAATGTTCCCGACGTTTCAGTCAGTACTGGGAATGTTCCCGACGTTTCAGTCAGTACTGGGAATGTTCCCGACGTTTCAGTTGGTACTGGGAATGTTCCCAACGTTTCAGTCAGTACTGGGAATGTTCCCGACGTTTCAGTCAGTACTGGGAATGTTCCCGACGTTTCAATTGTTACTGGGAATGTTCCTACGTTTCAGTTGGTACTGGGAATGTTCCCTACGTTTCAGTCAGTACTGAGAATGTCCCCTATGTTTCAGTTGGTACTGAGAATGTTCCCTACATTTCAGTTGGTACTGGGAATGTTCCCGACGTTTCAGTCAGTACTGAGAATGTTCCCGACGTTTCAGTCAGTACTGGGAATGTTCCCTACGTTTCAGTTGGTACTGGGAATGTTCCCTACGTTTCAGTTGGTACTGGGAATGTTCCCTACGTTTCAGTCAGTACTGAGAATGTTCTCTACGTTTCAGTCACTGTCTGGGAAATATGGTTCAGTACTGAGAATGTTCTCTACGTTTCAGTCACTGTCTGGGAAATATGGTTCAGTACTGAGAATGTTCCCTACGTTTCAGTCACTGTCTGGGAAATATGGTTCAGTACTGAGAATGTTCCCTACGTTTCAGTTGGTACTGAGAATGTTCCCTACGTTTCAGTTGGTACTGGGAATGTTCCCTACGTTTCAGTTGGTACTGGGAATGTTCCTATGTTTCAGTCAGTACTGAGAATGTTCCCTACATTTCAGTTGGTACTGAGAATGTTCCCTACGTTTCAGTTGGTACTGAGAATGTTCCCTACGTTTCAGTCAATGTTCCCTACGTTTCAGTTGGTACTGAGAATGTTCCATAAATTTCAGTTGGTACTGGGAATGTTCCCTAAATTTCAGTTGGTACTGGGAATGTTCCCTACGTTTCAGTCACTGTCTGGGAAATATGGTTCAGTACTGAGAATGTTCCCTACGTTTCAGTACTGAGAATGTTCCCTACGTTTCAGTTGGTACTGGGAATGTTCCCTACGTTTCAGTTGGTACTGGGAATGTTCCCTACGTTTCAGTCAGTACTGAGAATGTTCTCTACGTTTCAGTCACTGTCTGGTAAATATGGTTCAGTACTGAGAATGTTCCCTACGTTTCAGTCACTGTCTGGTAAATATGGTTCAGTACTGAGAATGTTCTCTACGTTTCAGTCACTGTCTGGGAAATATGGTTCAGTACTGAGAATGTTCCCTACGTTTCAGTCACTGTCTGGGAAATATGGTTCAGTACTGAGAATGTTCTCTACGCTTCAGTCACTGTCTGGGAAATATGGTTCAGTACTGAGAATGTTCTCTACGCTTCAGTCACTGTCTGGGAAATATGGTTCAGTACTGAGAATGTTCCCTACGTTTCAGTTAGTACTGAGAATGTTCTCTACGTTTCAGTCACTGTCTGGGAAATATGGTTCAGTACTGAGAATGTTCCCTACGTTTCAGTCACTGTCTGGGAAATATGGTTCAGTACTGAGAATGTTCCCTACGTTTCAGTCACTGTCTGGGAAATATGGTTCAGTACTGAGAATGTTCCCTACGTTTCAGTTAGTACTGAGAATGTTCTCTACGCTTCAGTCACTGTCTGGGAAATATGGTTCAGTACTGAGAATGTTCCCTACGTTTCAGTTAGTACTGAGAATGTTCTCTACGTTTCAGTCACTGTCTGGGAAATATGGTTCAGTACTGAGAATGTTCTCTACGTTTCAGTCAGTACTGAGAATGTTCTCTACGTTTCAGTCACTGTCTGGGAAATATGGTTCAGTACTGAGAATGTTCTCTACGTTTCAGTCACTGTCTGGGAAATATGGTTCAGTACTGAGAATGTTCCCTACGTTTCAGTCACTGTCTGGGAAATATGGTTCAGTACTGAGAATGTTCCCTACGTTTCAGTCACTGTCTGGGAAATATGGTTCAGTACTGAGAATGTTCCCTACGTTTCAGTTGGTACTGAGAATGTTCCCTACGTTTCAGTTGGTACTGGGAATGTTCCCTATGTTTCAGTCAGTACTGAGAATGTCCCCTACGTTTCAGTTGGTACTGAGAATGTTCCCTACGTTTCAGTTGGTACTGGGAATGTTCCCGACGTTTCAGTTGGTACTGGGAATGTTCCCTACGTTTCAGTCGGTACTGGGAATGTTCCCTACGTTTCAGTCAGTACTGGGAATGTTCCCGACGTTTCAGTCAGTACTGGGAATGTTCCCGGCGTTTCAGTCAGTACTGGGAATGTTCCCGACGTTTCAGTTGGTACTGGGAATGTTCCCAACGTTTCAGTCAGTACTGGGAATGTTCCCGACGTTTCAGTCAGTACTGGGAATGTTCCCGACGTTTCAATTGTTACTGGGAATGTTCCCTACGTTTCAGTTGGTACTGGGAATGTTCCCTACGTTTCAGTCAGTACTGAGAATGTCCCCTATGTTTCAGTTGGTACTGAGAATGTTCCCTACATTTCAGTTGGTACTGGGAATGTTCCCGACGTTTCAGTCAGTACTGAGAATGTTCCCGACGTTTCAGTCAGTACTGGGAATGTTCCCTACGTTTCAGTTGGTACTGGGAATGTTCCCTATGTTTCAGTTGGTACTGGGAATGTTCCCTACGTTTCAGTCAGTACTGAGAATGTTCTCTACGTTTCAGTCACTGTCTGGGAAATATGGTTCAGTACTGAGAATGTTCTCTACGTTTCAGTCACTGTCTGGGAAATATGGTTCAGTACTGAGAATGTTCCCT
Source organism: Oncorhynchus keta (assembly GCF_023373465.1). Taxonomy (NCBI): domain Eukaryota; kingdom Metazoa; phylum Chordata; class Actinopteri; order Salmoniformes; family Salmonidae; genus Oncorhynchus; species Oncorhynchus keta. The sequence goes on from NW_026289934.1 coordinate 12,020, forward strand.
ACGTTTCAGTCACTGTCTGGGAAATATGGTTCAGTACTGAGAATGTTCCCTACGTTTCAGTCACTGTCTGGGAAATATGGTTCAGTACTGAGAATGTTCCCTACGTTTCAGTTGGTACTGAGAATGTTCCCTACGTTTCAGTTGGTACTGGGAATGTTCCCTATGTTTCAGTCAGTACTGAGAATGTCCCCTACGTTTCAGTTGGTACTGAGAATGTTCCCTACGTTTCAGTTGGTACTGGGAATGTTCCCGACGTTTCAGTTGGTACTGGGAATGTTCCCTACGTTTCAGTCGGTACTGGGAATGTTCCCTACGTTTCAGTCAGTACTGGGAATGTTCCCGACGTTTCAGTCAGTACTGGGAATGTTCCCGACGTTTCAGTCAGTACTGGGAATGTTCCCGACGTTTCAGTTGGTACTGGGAATGTTCCCAACGTTTCAGTCAGTACTGGGAATGTTCCCGACGTTTCAGTCAGTACTGG